>NC_060268.1:174623642-174647547 GCF_021613505.1 Equus quagga | reverse complement strand
ACATACACACACTACACTCATACACACATACATACACTCATACACACACATACAATTACTAGAATCTTGCCACTAAGGATCATTAACTACTTCTTCTTTCTGACTTCCCAAATAGGCATGGGAGAATTTGCCCACATGGGGTGAAAATGAGCATGGGTGTTTCATACACATACACACATGCCTCCCTCCAGCAAGGGCTGCAGCACTCCCCAGGTTCTGGGCTGTCCGTGAGAGCTGTGACACCTTCAAGTCCTCCCAGCTCTCTGAGCTGCACATCCACAGGCTTCCCCAGGGCCCCACAGCATCCTTTCCTCAGACTGTTTCCTCGGTCCCTGCCATAGCTCTGTGTCCCTACCAGGGACTTCAGTAACCCAACTCAATACCACCGGGCACAGGGACATCTGGGGGACCAGCCTGCCTCTCCAGCTTTCCTTCTTGGAAGTGAGAGACCATCAATGAACAAAGTCTGCTCTCGGTCCTGCCTACCGGGCTCTGAGCTGCGTTATTTCAGGGCTGGAATCTGCCCTCTTTTTGCACAGAATGATTTTCTAAGGTACAGAAAACGATCTGCAACTCCCAGGCAAGATAAACTAATTCAACAAATTCGTGGTACCATCATTCCATTATTTTTGCTTTCAAAATTCTTTCATATGGTACCTTATTCTTATTTTCCCCACCTTCCTGCAGAATAGGAAAATCAGATACTGTTCCGATATTATATTCAGGGAAACCAAGGCTCATAGACTTTAAATGACTTCTCCATAGACACTAAATTTCCTTGATAGAGTGTAAATTAACAGGAAAATCTGACCACATCCATAGTTTTTCCACTTAATGCTGGCCCCATTCGTGCCTGCTACTCTCCAGGTTTCCAAGCGGTTGCAATTAATCGGTGTGTCTCCCTGAGTTCTCCAATGGGAGATACAAATAAGGGGATAGAAACGTTCCTTCCAACACGGAACCTGGCGAACATCACCCAGAGACAGCTGTAAACAAACGCATCTGGGCTTCCTCAGACCAGCTTCCTGGGAAAGGCCAGAAGGAGGTTTAAGTCCAACAAGGCCAGCAGCCCCCAGGGAAGTGCGGAGTCTCTGACTCCCTCCCAAGAAGGAGGATTAGTAGAGTCTTGCCCGTAAGGATCATTAACTCGCTTCCTCTTTCCAATTTCCCAAATAGACGTGGGAGAATTTGCCCACATCAGGGGTGAAAATGAGCATGGGTGTTTCCAGCTAAAAGGAGAACCAGTTGCTTTCTCACACAAACTAGAGACAGTGGCTCCAGGGCCTGTCCACCATGGAAAAGCAACAGTTGAGAGCAGGGAGGATGCTGGCCTGGACACTAGAAGGCCTGGGTTCCATCCTCACTTGGCTGGGTGGCCTCCATTTCTCCACGTGTAAAATGGGACCAAGTGCCTCTGGGAGGAGCTGTGGAGTCTACTCCAGCTCCAACACTCTATGATCTGATCCCTATCTCCCCCTCTCACCCCAACATGCTACAGCAAGACAAAGAGCTTGTGGGATTTGAAATTGGGCACAGGACTCTCCTATTTCTGCAGACAGTAAACAGAAAGGAGGAGCAGCGGGAGCACAAACCATACTGAAAAGCCCAGCTGACAGGCCTTCATTGTGCAGCTTAGATGAGAAAGCACCCAGTGACCTCCATAACCATCACTTGGTGGACCGGTGTCAACAGGAAAATTAAATAGAGCAGAAACAAGTGAACATAAGGAACATCAACTAATTGTTCAAAGATGGGCAAAATGTCAAACCAAAGAAGAAGGGTTTGGCTCCTCCAAGTGCAATTTCAGAATGAGGAATAAAAGTGTCTCTAAGAGCAGCTTGGCTCAGTGTTAGAGTCCTGTTCCGCTTAAAAGATGGTCCATCAATCTAGAGGAAGTTGCTGCGGCCTCATGGTTTTTAGAAACCCTGGCTGGCCCCATCTGTTCTGATCTCAACTGCGGGTCACCTGTCTTCCTTCCGGAGGGATCAATCCAGGTGGAGAATTCCCAGAGAAGGACTCAGGTTGGCTCTGCCACAACCCACTCTCTGAGCGGTGCAGATGGATGGAGGGCTGGGGTGTGCAGGCCGCTCAGCGTTGGGAGAAAGGGTAAGAGCACAGGCTTTGTTCTTAGATGGATCAGTGTGATACTCGGAGCAGCACTTACTTGCTGTGTGACCTTAGGTATGTCACCTAACTCCTCCAAGTCTTATTCCCTTGTCCGTAAACTGTGATGATAACACCCAGCTCAATGTATTTTCGATGATTTTATGAGCTACTGTATATGAAATGCCTAACCAGGTCATGGCATACAGTTTAAAAGAACGGGTAAAGGTCCCACTCTGGGCAGCTCTAGGCAGCTATGAGCACCACACACCTCAGTGGTGCAGCAGAGAGGTAAAGGGAGAAGTGAAGGTGTCCAGAGAACCGCTCTCCCCACCTTGGCAAATCCATGTAGGTCCTGGAGGCTGCTCCTAACAAGGCCATCACGGCCACCACTGCAGAGGCAGAGATCCAGGGGAAGCCGGGTGGCAGGCCGGTTTATACAGCTTTGACGTGTACCTCTGTTCCCCAGTTTACAAGACTACCCCACAGCCACTGCAGAAGGCAGACAGGCAGCTGGGTCAGGAGAATCATCTAGGCTCAACTAAGACTCAGCTGCCCTCTCAAACTCCCACGGAGCAACCAACCTGCACCAGGAAAAGACAGACACAATGCCCTCTGTGAAGTCAGGGCCTCGTTTAGTTAGGCCGGAACTGGCATGGCAGAAGGTAATGAGGATGGGAAGCCTCATGCAGGGTCAAGGCCTGGCCCTTCTAATGGCTCCATTACTGTCCAGAAAGCTGGAATTGGCTGGCGTTCAGTAATGGCGTTCATTTACAGAAAGCTAGCCATTCAAAATTCAGATAAGTGAAAGTAAGGTATTTCCTGATATTCCTGATTAATGAAAAAAGAGAAAAAACAAAAATGACCAATATCAGGAATCAAAGAGGAAGCATCATGACATATCCTAAGGACATAAAAAGTAGGAAAAGAGAATGTGATGAACAAATTTGTGCAAGTAAGTTCTATCACTTAGATGAAATGGACAGGTTTCTTTAAAAGACATAAGTTACCAAAGCTCACTCAAGAAGATATAGATAACGTGAACAATCCTATATCCACTAATGAAATTGCATTTGTACTTAAAAACCTTCCTACAAAGAAAATTTCAGGCCCTCATGGCTTCATTGGTGAATTCTACCAAACATTTAAGAAAGGAACAATATTAACACTTCACAAACTTTCCCTCAAAACAGAAGCGGGGAAACACTGCCCAACTTACTCTATGAACTCACCATTACCCTAATATAAAAGGCAGACAAAAGACACTATAAAAACTATAGACTAATATCCAGCATGAACATAGACCAAATGTCCTTAAATTTTTTAGCAAATAGAAATCAGCAATATAATAAAAAGAATAACATATCATGGCCAGGTGGGGTTTATGCCAGGAAAGAATAAACAAGGTTAGTTTAACATTCAAAAATCAAACAATGTAATTCACTATATTAACATTCTAAAAAAGAAAACCCAAATGATCATCTCAACAGATGCAAAAAGAAGATCTGACAAAACTGAACACCCATTCATGATAAAAACACTTGGCGAACTAGAAAACAGAAGAGAATTTCCTCAACCTGATCAAAGGGATCAACAAAAAAACCTCAGACTAACATCAGACCTAATGGTGAAAGAGTGAATGCCTCTCCTCTAGAAATAGGGACGAGGCAGGACATCTACTTACACCACTTTCATTCGACATTTTACTGAAGTCCTAGACAGAATAATTAGGCTAGAAAAAGTAATTACAGGCATAGAGATAGGAAAGGAGAACATAAAACTGTCTTTATTTGCAGATGACAGTAGGGTTCACATAGAAAAAGCTTAGGAATCTATAAATATACTACCTAGAAGTGAGTTTATCAATGCCACAGGATAACAGGTCAATATACACGATCAAGTGTATTCCTATGCACTAGCAATAAACAATTGAAAATTGAAATTTTAAAAATACCAATTATAACAGCATCAAAAATATTAAATACTTAGGGAGATATTTAACAAAATATGTGCATGACCCATACACTGAAAGCTACAAAATTCTGCGGAAATAGATTAAAGACCTAAACAAATGGAGTGAGATCTCACACCGACAGGTCAGAAGACTCCCTATTGATAAGCTATCAATTCTCCCAAAATTGATCTACAGATTCAACGTACTCCCAATGAAAATCCCAGCAGGAGTGTTTGTAGAAATTGGTAAGCTATTTCTAAAATTTATGTGGAAAACAAAGAACCTAGAATACTCAAACTATTTCTCAAAAAGAGAAAATTGCATGAATGACTTCTAGAAAGTGATTTTATTTTAAACAAAAATTCTGAATAACTAGGATTAGTAGAATGATGTCACAACATTCTACAGAGACAGACCTTTCCGCTTACCTAATAAATATTTATTATTACTGATTTTTAACACAACAAATGACCCATTAAGAGTTGCCAACATTGCCTTAATTTTATGAGTTTTTAAACTGCCAGGATTCCATCAGAAGATAATAAATGATTCATCTTTACAACTACTTTTTTTATAAACTACTAGTCAAGCACACAACGCCACAAATGTTGCTGCCTGGGAACCCAGCATCCCTGGAGTTTTACAGATAATACTTCTTAACTACTTTCCACAACTTCCTTATAGGAGGAAAGAGAGACACACACCCAGTGTTGGTAAGTTTCAATAATTATTATCAAAATTAGATTAACAGACACTTCCATTATTAAATGTTTACTGAAAAGCACCAGGCACTAAGTTAAGTACTGGACATACATTATCACATAGAACGAAATCTGTTGCCGTAAAAATGAAAATCACAAGGAGGGGAGTATGAATCAGATAAGACTTTTATCTGTGTTTCTCTCAAAAGATTTAGCACAAAATCGGACATGTGCTAAACAGCACTTTAAATCGTACATCGAAATGTGTATTTCATTCATCTTGAACGCAAAGATGTCAGGTAAAGATTAGATGTGAGGCAGGAAGAAGAAAGAAGGAAGTCTTTACAGTCTTAATGCCACGGTTCTCAAACTCTGCCCCAAGCCACCCCAGGGTGCCACAGTGAACTCATGGGATAGTTCATCTTTTCTGGTGAAACACAGTGATACTTGATATCTATTGGACACCTTGAGAACTAGCTCAGAGCAGTTCACACTTTCAAAATCAGATTGCACCACATTCCTTTTGATGATTCCACATCTTTGTGAATTTGGATTGCTGGTGGTCGCTAGTATTAAAAGCAAGTACCATACAAAAATCAATGAAGAATCAACGTTGAACAGTACACGGGGTGGCAGCACCCAATCGGATTCCAAGATTTGAGAGGGCTTACGGCAGCCAACAGGTGCACAGAGCCCAGTCGTAAGTCAGTGTTTACTGAATAATGAAATTAAAATATCACTTTCTCTTTTATTTTTCTATCAAACGACTACTATGTTGTAAGGACACAAATACTTATTAAGTTGTTGGGGCCTAATTACTTGATGAATGAAACTGTTGGGTATGTCTTTTGGCCTAGGGGCGCCACGAAAACATTACTGAAACACTAAGGTGCCATAAACCACGAAAGTTTGGGAACCCCCGCCTGACATCTCTTGGGCTCTCTGCAGCGGGTAACCCTGGATCCCTGCACAGCTGCAATCACTCAGAGCAGAAGTGGATTCGCAGGGGAGTCAAAGCTTCAGCCTAGAGCCCTCCACTTGCCCCGCGAGGGACCCAAGGAAAGCATTCAGCTGTCAAATGCTTTGGGAAAATTTGTAGAAGTAAAATATTTAAACTATAGTTGATTGAAGCCGTGGTCTCCTTCCCTGTCACACATCTCCTGTGCTGTCAGAGTGGCTGATATTTGGGGGTAAATGTGGGCATTTAGGGGGAGAAGTATTTTCAAGTATTCAAAGGTGAAGGTGTACCTGGCAGTTAACAACATCGTAACATTTTTCTGGGTTTTGTGGAGTTTGTCCACTTTTTAAAAAAATTTTTTTTTTTAAAGGTATGCTTTTTTTGGTGAGGAAGGTTGGCCCTGGCATCTATTGCCAACCTTCCTCTTCTTTTTTCTCTCCCCAGAGCCCCAGTACATAGCTGTCTATCCTAATTGTAGCTCCTTCTAGTTCCATGTGGGACGCCGCCACAGCATGGCCTGATGAGCGGTGTGTAGGTCCACACCCAGGATCTGAACCGGTGAACCCCAGGCCGCCGAAGTAGAGCACGCAAACTTAACCATTCAGCCATGGGCCAGCCTCATTTTTTAAAACACGTAATTTGTGGTAGTTTATTTTTTCAATCTAAATAAAGAATCATTTTCATGCCTAATGTTATACTTATTCATAATTTTGAATTTTTTCTCTTAAAGAGGGTCCTCTTAATTGGACAAGTTTCAGATCCCATAAAACCTGGACTTGCCAGGGGAGAGGTGGGAGTGCCCATTCCTGCCCAGGTAGCAAGGCCAGGTCCCATCCCTCCCGGCTCCCTGGCCCCTTGGAGCACACAGCTGGCTCGCAGTGTAAGGGGTCACCTGAGCCAAGCCAGCAGGACACCTGAGCTACACCTAGAGGACATGCCACTTTGGTCAGCTGGCTTCTCAATCACTGACCAGTCACTGTGGCCAGCGGCGGGGGATCTGCTTTAGAAGGACTGACAGAGCCCCCAGGCACTCCCTGGCAGTCCCAGGGAGCTGCAGGGCGGTCCCCTCCCCGCACCAGTCAGCAGCTACCCAGACCTGGCCCCGGGGGTCCCAGCATCGGGTCCTGGATGCTCTGCCTGTTCTCAGCTCCGTCCTTTGTCCCTTCTCCATGCAGAGCTGCCGGCCCTCTCTCACCTTGGCACGGCAGCTCCGGTTCACAAGCTCAGAGTGTCTGGGATAGACAGGAGTGCCAATCTGAACTCCAATCTCAGTATTTCCTCGCGGGGTCAAGGAGGCTGAGAAAGGTCACAAGGCTGCATGTGAATCCCAGAATGACTTCAGAGCCAGACCTAGCCTCAAATCCCGCTTCTGCCCCTTACAGCTGTGTTACTTCAGGCAGTGGCTTTCCCTGCCCGAGCCTCAGTCTCCCATTCTGCCACATGGAGATAATACCATCTACTCCTGGTGGGTCGGGGTGCTAAGTGAGAGTGTGCACAGAAAACACTAAATCTTAAGCTGGTCTCCAGCCGTGAGTGGCTTATCATCTCCCAGGGACATTTCAACGCCTCCAAGTGGCTCCTCCCACACTTACAGAACTTCTAAGAATCCCACTTCTACCTTCTAACTCAGGCAGGTCTGGCCTGTTTTCAGAGCCTCCCCTTAACTAATAATTGCTACTTGGGGAGCATGAACTTCATGCAGGATCCCACGGCCACCTCCTGTCTGACCCACAGCTCCCTGTATTACGCGGCTTTGATTCCCCAACTCCATCTCCCAGGACTCCTTAACGCACACTCTCCACTCCCACAAACCTCTCACCGGACCTCCAGAAATACTGGGCTCCACGCCCCCTCCTTGCATTCACACCTATTTTTCTTCCTGCCTAGAGCACTTATTCTCCTTCTCCATAGCTCCCCAACCTTCGATATGGGCAATAAAATAATACCACCAACAGGAATAGTAACAGTCTCATTTATTCAGCATCCACTCTGGGTCGAGCACAATGCTCGGCACTGAATAAACGTCATCTCTAATCATTCCTGCAAACCTGCAGGGCGATCTTATCCCCAGTCTACAGAGAGATGGAAAAACGGAGGATCAGAGAAGTAAAGCACGTTGCTGGAAGCCTCGGAGCTGGCCAGTGGCAGAGGCGGGAGTGCTAACCCCATCTGTCTAGCCCCCAAGCTGGAGCTCTTGGCTCTGCATCTGGGGCCTCCCTTCCAGGTCCCAGCCCTTCTCCCCCACCGGCCTCCAGCCCCCTGCAGCCCACGCGGTTGTGGGAACATGCTTCCCACTTCCGGGCCTGAGAACTCAGGGCCAGGATTTAGGATTAACAACCCAACCTTCGCTTCCAGCAAGAACAATCGCGCTTTCCAATTTCTCCACAGAGTTGATAAGCAGAGCTAATTTGGAAAACAGAACGCACTGTATTCGAGGGAAAAGAAATGAATCCTCCTTTATTCAGAGGGAACAGCATGTTCCCAAAATTCAGATCAGCTGCAAGAGCAGATTGATCAAATCACTAGCATTTTAATGCACTGTCCTACATTCAGGACTGGCTAGATCATTTGCAGAGCCCAGTGCAAAATGAAAATGTGGGGGCCCCTTGTTGCAAAACTAAGAATTCCGAATGGTCGCAACAGAGGTCTGGGGCCCTCTGAGTGTGAGGCCCAGTGGGACTACGCAGGTTGCACACCCACAAAGCCGGCTCTGCCTGCATTCCAAATTCATTTGACTTAAAACCCAAAGTGCAGACGAAGTACTGAGAAGCATCACACTTGCTCAGGAGCTGATTGAGATGCTGCCTTAAGCTGGTGCAGCCGACTCCAGGGGCTCATAGAGCACTCCACGTGCTGGGAGCTAGGCACCCATCATCCGTTATCCGAGATGCCAGGCACAGCTCACACACTGGAGAGGCAAGCTCCTCGTGCTAAAGCTTCCTCAACTTTAAAATAAGGAGGCCCTGGGCCAGCCCGGTGGCATAGTGGTTAAGTTCACACGCTCCACTTCGGCAGCACGGGGTTCACAGGTTTGGATCCCAGGCACAGACCTACACACCACTCATCAAGCCATGCTGTGGTGGCATCCCACATACAAAACAGAGGAAGACTGGCACAGATGTTAGCTCAGGGCCAATTTTCCTCACAAATAAATAAATAAATAAAATAACATAAGGAGGCTCAACCTGGTGGCTTCCAAGGTCTCTCAGGCTCTCATGAAGAAAGGGAGGGAATCACTTGTGATTTTTCACCTAAGTTCTTCAGCTTTAAATGCCAGCAAAGGTATTGGTACTTTAAAGACTACAGATCATAGCGCAGCCCAGTTCCAACAATTGGCAGGATTCAGGGGAAGGATGAAATGTGAAGAAATTCAGCCAAAACGACAGCTGGACCGGGCCAGGGTCTGCTGGCCAGGACAGAGGCAGGTCGGCCAGGGACAGCTCACCTTCCGGCACTCGCCTCGGTCTCCTCTTCCTTCTGTCACGTGGGCCTGGGCACAAGTGACAAAAGAAATAAGCCTCTTTCAAAGGGCACAAAATGCATTGTACAGAGGCGGGACATGAAGGCCGGTGGGAAACATGTTCCCATGTTCACTTGAAGGGCCGGGAGACCCCTCCTGACTACGTAACCGCCAGGAGAAGTAATTACCCCTGAGATGCCAGCTTGGGCCCACCAAATCCAAGTCCACTGCTCTAGAATCAAAGTCTTTGGGAAATTTCGCCTGGTCACCAGCAGACACACAGCCAGCCAGGCCCGCACTGGCTCAGAAACTGTAAATAAGGAAGCAACCAAAGCAGGCCCCCAGTGGGGTGTCATGATGATTTAAAATAGTCTTTGGGAATGGTTCAGTTGCTTAACACTCCTCAGCTGTCATCAGCCACCCCCCACAGCCCCAGCTCCCCCAGCAGGAGTCCCCCATATGAGGCCCAGTCTCTGGAGCCCCATCCTCCAAGGACTGGCCTAGACTCAGACCTAGAATCCAGTGACTCCCAAGAATTTATTGCTGTGGGGGTGTATGCAGGAGGCTGTCCTCCTCCCCAGCTTTAGATGGTCCGAGGGTCACATCTGGACATTCCTTTGTCCCCAGCATGGCTAGATGAAAAGCAACTACAAAGAAGCCACTTGCTGGGTAAATAAATGCAGGTCCAAATCCAGGGGGGACCCCAGGAGGAAACTACCCTCCAGACCCAGCATCTGCACACACGGTGGGTCTGCTCTCACCCGTTCTGCTCCACTCACAGCTTGGCACCTCTGCAGAGAGGCCAAGCGGCGCCTGATGAGGCAGGGGGAAGCGAATGCAGTCAGGGCTGGATCCAAAGGTGGTCCCTCCAGCGCGCCTCCACCTCCCCAGCACCGTATCACCGTCAGCCAAAGGGCCCCCACACTTCTGATGGGGATAACAGACAAAACAGAGAGGATGAGAGGGCCACAGGCCAAGGCCAACTGATGCTAGTGCCTGCAAGGGCCAGGCGCTGGCACGGCAGGAAGAGAAGACCTGGCGTACTGAGCTCTACGCTGAACGAGGGCTCCCCGCCACATCAGGACTTTGATTTTGGAATTGGAATTTGGGCTCCACAAGTCTGGCCAAGCACAGGCACCTGAGGCCCGAGTAGGACACCTGTCCCCCGTGGGCAGGGCGTGGAGATGGGCCCAGGAGGCAGGCGGTTAACTAACCTGACACCGCGCAGCTGGGAGAGGGGCTGGTCAGGGCGGGCAAGGGAGATGATTTTTCACTAAGAAAAGCTCTCTTTGTGAGGCTGCATGATGAATTCGAGAAGTACCTGAGAGGCACAGGAGGAGAAGGCCAGACCAGCAGAGGGGGAGAAAAAGAGCCAGCCTGGCTGCATTTAAAGGAGCCAGAATGGCAGAGAAACACAGAAGCTCCCTCCTCTGCCCAGGAACTTTGACTGCTTTCTCCCTGAGGGTCAGGAGAGAAATCAATCTAAACAGGTTCCTAATGACTAATGAAGCATGAAGTACACAGGGGATGGGGCCTCGTGTTTGCATGAGTGGTTGCCTGGGGGAGAAACAGGAAAGCATAGCCCAGTCTGTGCAGCAGAGATGCCCCGAAAGACTCATTTGCTCCACGTTTTCAGTCGGAGTGACTGCATTGTGTCTGATCTACTGCATTAAATTCCAAGGAAACTTGTCAGCAACAGCTCCGACCCAGAGTCCGGCCTAGCACTAGTCTGGGGAGTGAAGGCAGCAGAAACAGGAGCGAGACTGCACATTCCAGGAAACCAGACCCCTATTGTAATGGGTGCTGCGGCTGCAAATTCCAGGGCGCTGGGGGCCTGGGCACAGAGGGGCCCATGCAATTAGGTTTCCTGGAACCTTGCAGGGAAAAGGCACAGGAAGGAAAGAGGCATCACTTGGCTGTGGCCAAGACAGCAGACGGAGGTCTAAAATAAACCTGAAAATCCTGTGCATCATCAGTGGCACCGTCCGCATCTAAGGAAGGATGAAATGACAGGGCTGTGAAGACACAGCTTTGGCATCAAGCTTGCCACGGCCAAAGGCTCTCGGACCTATTCTCGTTAAAATAAACTGAATTCACAAGTAGCAACTGTTAACTGTTTTTTGAAGGTTCAAAATTGGATGACAAACTACTATACTCTCTGTCTTTTACATAGAAATAAAATTCAGAAGCGTTCCGTGTGACCCCTTTCTTTCTTCATCACGAATAAAGGAGGAAGGGGAGGCGGAGCCTGGGAGCCTGGCCTCGGTCTCCAGCCCACACTGGCACTTCCAAGCGCTGGCAGACCCTCTTTCCGGTGCAGTCTCCCAGACGGCTCAGAGTGGGAAAAGCTCGCCCGACGCCAGACCTCAGACTGCAAATCCATCCCCCACATCCATGGTGCCCTGAGCGAGTAACTTTGCAGGGGCCGGGCCAAGGCTGCAGCAGATGGTGCTGGAAGAGTGGGCAGGTGAAGGAGCAGAAAGACCCACCCCAACAAGTCTAAGACAGTCTCCCCAGATCAGCAACAAGCTTTCGGGGGCACCTCGCCAGTTGGCTGCAAACGCCTAAATGGGCTGTCAGTCACACGCACAGCCCAGTTCTGCAGCTTCAACTCTACTAGTAAACGGTGCCTTTTCCAGAACAATGTGTCTATGTTTAAAGGCGCCTGTCACTGACAATCACTTTTTAGTCTCATTGGCAAAAAAAAAAAAAAAAGTCCTAGCTTTGCACACCATGGTGGATGCTTGGGTTTGGTCAATATTGTTGCATTTAACAGTCTCTTCTGACCCATTTTATGTATTAGAAAAAAGTTTCTAATCAATTCCACCACACGATTTTTTTTCAGAAGTCTCCCGCACGCCCGCCATGATGTGTCTATTATTGTCTTCAGGGAAAGGGCTGACGACTCAGTTCTCGAAAACACCATTAACTTTCCTCTTGATAAGCATCTGGCTCCCGTCTTGACCTTCCCAGATTTCTCAACTGAGTTCTCTTCCTGCTCCGACTGCTCCTGGTTGTTACGTCTGGAGGGGCCAAGGCAGTTCGGGCTCCTGAACCCTCCAGCCGCCAGCAGCAGACTGGGAGGCGATGGTTCAATTGATTAAGGGGTCTGTCATCAGCCACCCTCCCACAGCCCCCGGTGGAGGAGGGTGGGCTTAGGGGAAAAGAAGAGGAGGGTGGAGGGAGGGATGTGGTGTGACAGTGAACTGAAGCCCTCTGTCCAGGAAGGGGACGGTTATTCTCAAGAAGCACCCTGTGCCCATTTGCTGACGAGCACTACTGTCGTTGAGATACGAGGAAGAGAATGAGAGGAACTGGTAAAACTGAGACGGAAGCCAGGAGGAATCTTTGGCTCAAGTAAGAAGTGAAAAGTGGACCCCGAGACCCAAGATGAGCCACTTCCCCTCTCTGGGCCTCACTTACCTCACCAGTAAGATGAGGGGGTAGGCTAGACCGTTTCCGACATCCTTTCCAGCTCCAAAAAAGTTGTATGATCTAATAAATCCAAAAACTCCGTTTTCTCATCTTTTCCTTTCAACACATAATTCCCATCCATATAGAATATTCTTATTTTCAACACTGCTTCCTGGGTCATGTGCTCCAGTTTCTTCCACTACAAGAAGTCAGAGCCTTCTTGCCAATTTAGACTTTTAAAGTGACTTTTGGGCCTGGGATTTGGGCTCCCCATGAGAGAGAGAAAATAAAAGTCTGGGCTTCCTATATTCACATAACAATATTATTTGGTTATAAAATGGAATGAAGTGCTGATACATGCTACAACATGGATGAACCTTGAAAACACAATGCTAAGTGAAAGAAGCAGTTACAAAGCACCACATGCTGTGTGATTCCATTTACATGAAACGTCCAGAATAGGCAGATCCACAGAGACAGAAAGCTGATCAGCGCTGCCTGGGGCTGGGCAGGGGGGAAGTATGGGGTGACTGCTAATGGGTACTCAGTTTCTTTCTAGAGTGATGAAAATGTTCTAGAATTAGAACACAGATAATGATGACAGTTGCACAACTCTGAATATATAAAAACTCTGAACTGTACACTTTAAAAGGATGAATTTTATGGTGTGTGAATTCTATCTCAATAAAATTGCAATAAAAAAGGAAAAAATTAATGTCACCTGTTTCTTTTTACTTTTTTAAGGTGGCTACTAGACAGCTGGATTTTATCTATGTGGCTCACGTTATATTTCTATGTGTACAAAACATGTGAATCAACATATTCTTCACTTTTCAAAACAAACACAGTCTGGGCTCCTCCTGCATCCTGGACAGAGCTGGCATCCGGGAGGCTCTGGGCAGGGAGCCCTGGGCTGGGCATTCAGGGACTCAGGCTCTCTGTCATATCCTGGTTTGTGACCTTGAGCCTTCACGTCTCCTCGCTGGTCCCAGTTCCTCACTGAAAACATGAGTTTTGGACCAGATGACCTGACGATTGCATGACCCCTTCCAGGTGAGACAGTCTGTGATCACAACTCCATCCCCAGGTAAAAACAACTTTTAAAAGTGCTCAAGCTACCCCAAACCTTGCTTAGCTCTTGAAATTGATCAATCTGAGAATAAAAGTAACTCAAAGACAGACCAGGTGATTTACCAACAGCAGAATGACCAGTTTGGTACTGTTCTATTCCATTTCTCCGGAAGAATTTCTTTCAGGGGAATTTCTTTTTGGCTGCCCCAGCCTTCAGTGACTTGAGAGGTTGATAATTCCATAGCTGATGGCAATGAATATGGATACAACCCTCCTGGAAAATAATTTGGCAATATACACCCAGGGCCATGAAAAATCCATATCCTTCCATCCTGTCATGGCACTTCTTAGTATCCTCCCAAGGGAATAACTCTAGATACAGAAACAGCTGTGAATATGACAATGTTCGTTTTAATACTGTTTGCTAGAGCAGCCATGGCCCAGATGAACACAAAGTGGAAAACAGTCAACCAGATGGCGCTGATGCTCAGGACAGAAATGATGAAGCTGCTAGAATGATGGCAGAATCATGGACCTTTTTTCTTCCTTTCTTCATCTTTGATGTGATTAAACTATTTATAATTTTAAAAAACTGGTAGAGTACAATATGTCATCAAATGTATGAATGCATTTCCCAGGATGTCTAAACAGTATGGTGAAAAGAAATTAAAAAGAGCCTTTATGCAAAGAAGGGAGAAACTCGGTATAGTCATCCCAAAGAAAATCGAACCACAGCTTAAAAGACATGGGAGCATCTCAGCCCTGACGTTTCTGGCATATTCACCATGATATTCATACTGATTTTCTTTTCCCTTTAGCAAGAGCACTGTAATTACGGTTCAAGGGCATTAATATGTACTTAGAACTCTTGAGGGGAGAAATCAGTCATTGTATGGATAGCTTTTGGGTCATCTTCCAACCCAAGGAGATTATCTGGGGGGGGGGAGAGGTTTCCTTAGCATCATTTTGTAACAGAAGACTAAATGAAAGTACCCAGTGTTTCTCAGCTTCACAGGAAAATCCCACGGGTGGACCCTGGCCTCTCCCGTCCCAGCAGGAAGGTGCGGCTGAGGTGGGGAGGGCTTAAGAGCTCTACCTTGGGCCTCAGGACAGAGTCCACACTGGACCCCCACTAACGAGTTGGGCAGCTTATGAGAGTTGTGTAACCTTTGGGTGCCTCAGTTTCCCCATCTGTAAAGTGAAGGGTTGGGCAATAGGACCTGCAAGGACTTCCACACTCAGGCTTCAAGCTGTGGGATTCTGTCCTCTTTAGAAGCCAGCTGATGGCTTTGGCCAGCTACCAGTGTGTCTGCAGGAAAGGAGGTGTCCTTGTTCTTACGCACAAGATCCCAGAAAACATGAAAATGGGGACTGATGTGGTTAGAGATGGGTTGTGGAAGGTGAGAGCACAACGATATTTTCCAGAGGATACAGCATTATATGGTTGGCCAATGATGGGCATTGCGAGGGAACAGACTGGATGAGAAGTAGTATAGGACACCACGCGGGCCGGCCCCGTGGCCGAGTGGTTAAGTTCGTGCGCTCTGCTTCAGCGGCCCAGGGTTTTGCAGGTTCGGATCCTGGGCACAGACCTAGCACTGCTCATCAAGCTGCGCTGAGGCGGTATCCCACGTGCCACAACTAGAAGGACCCATAACTAAAAATATATACAACTATGTACCAGCGGGCTTTGGGGAGAAGAAGGAAAAATAAAATCTTTTAAAAAAAAAACCCACTACTTTAAAAAAAGGCCACCACAGACAGAAAGGTATTAGTGTACATGGTCCTTTCTAGATTGTCTCAAATTCCTGCCCTTCCTCCTGGACCTTCTGTGAGGTTATCAGACTTTTCCTACTGGGTTTTTTCCAATGAAGGCTGAACCATATTGGACTACATTTTTCAGAGGCAAAACTGTCAAATTGGTGGAGAAATGTCAAGCTTAGGATCAAAGGAACCTCAACTCAGGCCATTTCTTGACCAGCAAAGTCAGCCTGAGAAGAACAGTAGAGAGCACATCACAGGCTCCCCAGTAAGCAGCAGGTACTCCTCTGACCTGGACACAAGAGATGGTCGTGTGCTCTGTATAAGAGCTGGGGTGCTGGTGTTTTCAACCAGAGCCTTCTGACCTTGCCGATGATGATGGTGAGCTCTGCCTGTAGCTTTCCTGAAACAGGGTCAGTGCCCCAGGGCAATTCAGTCACTTTGGCCAAGAGCTGCCATGTCTCAGTGGGACAAGAGGCCCAGAGGAGACCTACGTCTTGACACCCAGGAAGCGCATTACTTTTTCCATCCTTCTGGCTCCACTCTTTGGTGCCTAGAGTCCCGGAAGACTAAGGTTGGCAGGCAGAAGGCAGGCAGAAAATCAGTAAGGGTATAGTTGACCTGAACAGCACGATCAAACTGCTAGACTTAACCAACATTTATAGAATACTCCATCCAACGACAGCAGAATATTCTGCTGTTCACATGGAACACTCACCAAGAGAGACCACATTCTAGACCAGAAAACATACCCTAACAAATTCAAAATAACAAAATTCATACAAAGCCTGTTCTCAGTCCACAATGGAACGGAACTAGAAATCAACAAGAGAAGGACAGCCAGAAACTCCCCAAATATTTGGGTATTATACAACACCCTTCTACATAATGCTGAGTCGAAGAAGTCTCAAGAATAGTTGGAGAGGGAGACAGACTTGGGTTCAAATCCTGGCCCTGCCTTCTCCCACTGGGTGGCCTTGGACAACGATAATTCACCTCTGGGAGCCTCATGGATTTCCTCAGCTGGGGAATGGGGACAACGGCTCCTCCCTCTCTGGGTGGCGATGAGGGAAGAGCAAGACTAGCCCAGAACACAAGGAGCACAGCGCCCAGCTCCCAGGGAGCACTCAGTGCTCTCAGGTCATTGTTCTGTCCACTGTTGTTTCCTCCCACGTGGCCATCCTGGAGAAGGTGGCCCCCCATCCCCCAGGCTAGCTCACTGTGTGCCAGAGGAGAGCAGATGTGACTGCTGACTGCTTTCTCTCCACTGTATCCAGTGACAGCCATCTGCCCGGGCAACCCCAACTGGCAAAACTCTCTGTGTCCATCCATCCCCACCAAGTGGTGACTGCCACTTGGAATACTGGCCCCAGAGAGAGGGCTCTCCTAGTCACGGGGTGCAAGATGACTCAACAGCTGGATGATCCGGTAAAATGTCTCTGGAGACTCTGGGAAAGGGAACTCTACTGCAAGTCTCACCAAACCCTGAGGAAAAACACAGCTCGCCACACAGACGGGCCTACTGTCTTCTCGAGATCTGATTGCACAACTAAAGAAAAAGATGTTTCCTGAGGTTTGAAAATACTGCACGAGGCTCTGACTCATTAACGCAGGGCTTACTCAAATTTGAAAATTATCAGAAATCCCAGCCACAACAATAGGCCCAAGGAGACAGGATTATCTCCTGGTGAGGGACCAGCTGCTATCACACAACGTGGTGGAGGATTGTTTTTATGAAATATGCTGACTCAACAATTTGTTCTAGGAATAATACCCTAAAATAATAGGGTATCTGTGGACTCTCAAACTTTTATTTTCCTTAAGATGTGAGCAACCTGCCCTTGTGAGGACCTTCCAAAGCATGGAAGCCAAAGCAAGCATCGTTCAAGAAGGTCCCAGGGCTGCTATAAACCGCCATCTCCTGAGTGTCACAGACTCCAGGGAGGGTTAACGAGATGACATTTGTAAAACCCCAGGTGTTCCAGACACGCAGCTCTTTGCTCAGAAGTCACACACTTCTCAGATGATACAGACAACCACGGGGGGTTTCAGAGGGTGACAGGCAAGGCGCTGTCTGAGTCCCTCTGCCCAGGGAAACTCTCCTAACATACTTCTTGGCAAATTCCAAGTCAGCCTCCAGGATACACGTCCCACATCACCTTCCTTCTCTAACCCACCACCCACCTTATCCCAGGGGAGACAGGATCATTACAGCACCTCCCGCTCCGAGCTGACTCCTTGTTAGCTGTTTTGATGATATGACGATCATTATCATTCTTATAGCTCTCATTGATTGAGTTCTAGCAATGCCTCAGGCACAGCGCTAAGCACTTCATATAATTAGCTGCTTCTTTCCTCCAACAATCCTATGAGGTATGTACGTATGCACTATTATTTTTATTATTAATTTACTGGTGAGGAAACTGAGACTTAGGGAGATTCAGTCACATATGAGAAGTCACACATTTAGAAAGTGGTGAACTGACTCCAGAAGCCCAGTCCCTAAGCTGGATGCTACATGATTAACTATGAACTCATGGGCCACTGAGCCTTACTCACCGCTGACTCCCTATATCTAGACACTTCTGAGTACACCATAGGTACTCAAAAAATGCTCTGAATGAATTTAGAACTCAGAGATCTCATGTCACTGATTCCAAAAGCTGAACTCTGCGTGCTCCCAACAGTGATAGACACGCCTCTTCACTGCCACTCATTTCCGTCCTGCAGCGTGTTGTGCTGGCTGGTGTCCATCGGCGGTTCTAGACACACGTCACCCAGCAGCACAGAGTCACCCAACTTCCCTGCCACTCCTGGGAACCTTTTAGAAAAGCATATGCAATGGCTACACTTCTCAGTTTCTCTGTTGATATTAATTTTCTTTCTTCTTTTTTAATGGCAGAGAAGGTGGGGCAGGAAAAATGAAATGGCTCAGGAGGGACCTCACTCCAGAGGACCCATGGCAGCCTGGCCTTGGGGTCCCCGGGAAGGAGCGAGGGATCTAGGCTCACTGGAGCTCAACTCTTGGGGGTGGGTGTGTCATCACAGAGGTCATCCAGGGACCCTCAGCAGCCGACACAAAGCTGAAGTATAGGCAACCAGGCCCGAGACGGGCCACATGCATTCAATGCCAACCTTGGCTTTCACCATCAATAATTTAAGAAAAAGAAACAACTCTTTAAAAAGCCAGCCCAGCCTTTAAAATAGGGATGAGATAATCACAATTCTTCAGAGATTGGTTTTCTTACAAGAATCACAGATCAGTCCCGCCAGACGGGACCTCAGAGATCAGGTGGCCCAATCCTCGCATTGCTGAGGCTCTGAGAGGTCAGGGGCCGGCCACCTGGCCAGGTAGTAGCCTACGAGGGGCCAGAACCAGTGGTCAACCTGCAGCCCCTCCACCCCAGCCAGCCTTCCAAGGAACCCTCAACCACTGCCAAGCCTGATTTCTTCTTCAAACTAAGCCTGACCTGAGCTATTTATTCACTTGAAAGACAAGCTCATGGAAAGTCTGATTTCTCAATCCAAGGCACGGAACTGCATCCAGGATCACACAACTCCAAATGGACTCAGAATTCAGCCCCGCAGCCCAAAGGCTGTCGGGTGTCTGACCATGGTTAGCTCACGGTCCCCGCCACAATCGCTTACTGAATACAGTTATTTTAAGCTCTAAAGCAACCTATTTAGAGCACTTCTGGATGGAACAAAAGTTACTCAAATGCCTGGCTTTTGATACCGTTAACTTACGAATTTTATGAAACCTTAATACGTTAACTCTTTAGCAAAACCAACACAGCAAGAAAAGAAGATAACCAACGGGAGTGAGCAAAGCCTTAAACTGCTCAGAAGACACTGGGGCTCACGGTTCTTCCCCAGGAATGTGGGGCCGCCCTCCACCTCCAGAGGCCCCTCCTTGTCTGTTCCGGGGCCAGACCAGGACAGGGAGTTCCTGGATCCCCACTGCAGCTTGTAGGTCTCCGGGCTACTCTGGCTGCTGTTTGGGTCCCTCTGGCTCCCGGGGTGTGTGCTAGGAGGAGAAACGGACCAGGCCTCCAAGGTTGAGGGGGTCTTTCTCAGGGCTCTCTCCTGGCTTCTTGTCCATTTTTCAGCAGAGCTCTGCAGCACTGCACACCCTGGCTGGTCTTCTGGAATGTCTGGGAATCCGGAGGGGCCTTTCCCTCCCCACAGGCAGCTCGGGGCCCAGGGCTCTGGTTTGCACACATCTTCACTACAGCCCCTTCAGCTCTTTCGTTTTGCTTCCAAGAGGGCCACAATCATGGCCACCAGAGGCCACGCTGTCCTCCGACTCCTGCGCCTGTGGCGTGAGAGTTGTAATGCGTCCTCTGCTTCAGCTCCAGGCCACGGCCATCTGGAGCACTGTTTATTCCAGCTCTGAGCTGCAGCTTAGCTGGGGTTGGCTGATAATCCCAGCTTCTCTGTCAACAGCATAGCACGCTGATTAGGAACGGGCTCTGGATCAGAGGCACAGGTTCAAGTCCCGGGCAAGGTGCTGCTCTGCTCTGTGACTCAGTCTCCCGGCTGCAACACAGGAGCATGACAGCTCTCCCCTCGGAGGACTGCTGGAGGGTCAGTGGGTTCCTATGGGCCTGGCACAGAATAAGCACTAAATACAGGTCAGCCCCTATTGTTTGCTATTTGTCATTGCAATTTCTTTTTTTGTAATCTCCTGATCAGTAGAGAGTTTTTGCTTTAAACTAATCCAAACTGTTACCGGAGCAAAACGACAGATCCTGGTTCTCCAGTATAACTGCACACTCGCCCACCCAAACCCTGACAGCACCACTGCCTTCTGAAATAGATGATTTGCCCTCATTTCCAGAGCAGTGAGTAGAAATATTCTCTGAAGTCTCCGTTAAACAGCTTACAGATAATAGCACCATCTTTTGAATGGTGACACGGTCCACCAGCCAAAGACCCCACCACGATTCCCAGCGTGGCTCGCCTACCCGGGGACCTCGGGTCTGACAGCGTTTCCTGCCTGCCTCGCCCGCCCTCTCTGCTCCAGACGAACCCTTGTTATGCTCCTGGAAGCTGTGGAGCCCGCGCCATCTCTGGAGCTCCTTCCCCACGTGTTCACAGGGCTGGCTCCAACTTCAGGCCTCCAGTCACACGGCAGCTCCTCCAAAGGCCTCCCCTGTCCACCCCAGCTGAAACGGCACTCCCGCCAACCCTCTCCGCCAGCGCAGGCGGCCAGTTTACCTCATTTAACAAGGACACCAAGTGACCTGCTCGCGGGCAGGGCTGCGACTGAATGAAGCCTGCTGGCTCCCGGGCTCCTGTCCTCAGAGATACCTCCGGGGAAGGCAAGGGCGGAGTGTCAGATGAGGGGGGACATGGGGGTGGCAAAAGCAAAGACTTGCATTAAGCAAAGACTGGATGGCCCTGGACCTCAAGCAACTCTTGTTTCTACATTCATTCATTCATTCATTCATTCATTCATCATCCACCCACCAGGTGCCTCATATGTGCCAGGCAGACAGACAAACAGACAAGCAGTGCTGGACACACTGCAGAGCTCAATAAATATTTGCAGAAAGAAGAGAGAAGGATGAGATCAGCCTGCACCCACTGTGTCTCTCCCTCCTTCCAAGGCCGCCACGCTCATCCTTCTGTGCCTGTCCCCTCACTAGCTCTCCCGGGAGCCTGCTTTGGGCCGCATGGCCTGTAGGAGGGGACCTGTTTCCCTCCACACGGTGAGTGTCAATGATTCTGCCAACTCCAGAGCTTGCTAAGTGACTCCACCTCAAAGGCAATAAATCGGGTGCTCAAACGGTGCCAGTTACCCAAGACCCCATGCAGCGAGACTACAAACAGTAACAGCTGGCTTGTTTTTGACAAAAATAAGCAATATGCTTTTTTAAAGTCGTCACCTCACACCCAGACTACTGCAGCAACCCTAACTCCGCACTCCAGGGCATTCTGCACCCCACCGCTAAGTCAGTCCCACGCCAGGCTTTCTTTGAGCTGCGGGGTTCAAAAACATCTGAGTACACAGCACAGCTCTCCTTTTCCGCCCTGAGACTCTGCGCCACCAGCCTTGGTCACTCCTGCTGCCCGCCCCTAATGTCCCCAGCCGTACCAATCTATTCACCAGCTCCCAAACAAGGCTTTGCTCAGGCTGTTCCCCGCTCCACCTGGCATGCACTTCCCAGCCCTCTGGAAACTTCTTTTACCCTGCTTGACCTCCTTCCTCAGCCTTGGAATTAAGCATTGGGTAGGCCCTGCTAAGGCTGTCTGGATTCAAATTCCAGCATAGTGGTCCTGGGCAATTAATTCAACCTCAGTTCCTCTTTCTGTAAAACGGGAATGACAGCAGAGGCTCCCTCCTCATGGGGCTGTGAAGACTGACTGGGTGCAGTCATACCCGTAACACCCCTGGCACACAGACTGGGGCATGCAGTGGGCACTCAACAGGTGCGTGTCCATGCCCACTCCTGAGGCTCCGTGGGATCACTTCTCTCCTGGATAATTCTCCTCCCCCCTCTCACTAGGCTGTGTCCCCAGGGTGGAGACTCGGCTCCATGCTCCCGTGTTGGTGGAATACACAATCTTGGATTTCTCTTCCACTGCTCTGGCACCTTCTTCTCCATTTGAGCCAAACTGTGCCAGGCCCTAGTTAGGCATGCTGGACCAAACTCCTGCAAAGAAAACCTAGACCAGCCCCTTGCCCCAGGCTCCCCTCTCCCCCTCTCTGTGCACTGCCTGCGGTGAGGAGGCAGAGCAGAGCGTGGCTGCAGCCAAGGGCACTGCCAAGCACGGCTGGCGGGTCGCTCGGCCGCTGGATTGGCCGCAGCTGAACTCGGAATTGTTTTTCCACATGGTCTCTCTGACTGGAGAGGAGAAGCATCCTTCTGCAAGGTCCCGCGAGAGAGTTAGACGATTACTCCACCCCTCACCCCATCACCACCACCTCGCCTGCCAGGAAGGGTCTTGCTAATACAGAAAAGATGCGGAAGGAGGGAGAAGGGGTACGCTTCTTCCTCGTTCCCAACGCGGCCCCCCTCTGCCTCTGCCGATTTCCTGATCCAAAGCCCTGTTCAGCTTATTCAAAAAGAGCCACTTTCATTTTCGCAGAGTTGGCCCAAAACACGGGAAGCAAGGCAGGCAGCGACGCCGCCGCAGCGTCTGCGGTCCCAAACCGGTGCCCGGCCAGGGAGACCATCCGGAGAAGTGAGGAGCGGATGGGCAACAACTGTTCCTTCCAAATAAAAAATTAAGAGAAGTTTCCACGGGCAGGATCCATAAGAAAATGAATGCATGGTTAATTTTAAAGGGGGATAGTAAGAGGAGAAACGCAGAGAAGCAGAAGGGAAAGCGACAGAAATGAGTCCTTGTGGTCCCAACACCTCCAGCTCGCTCCGCGCGAGACACCTTTCCCAGACCCGAACTTTTCTCCTCCCTTTATGCCCACAGTCCTCGTTTGTCCTCCGGCTCCTGGCGCGGTGTGATTCCACGCGGGGCACCCAGCAGCCGGCCACCGGGCGGGACGCCCCGTCACCCTGACTCCGGGCTGCCAGACAGAGCGTGCCGGGCACCTGCTGGGCGTGGAACCGACCCCGGGCTGGGCGCAAAGCCTAGTTTCGAGGGAGCCCGCGGAACGCTGCCACCCCAGGGGCCGGTGCCCTCCTCTCCCAGCCAGTAGGTGCCTAGAACACCCTGCAGCGTCTCGCTGCCCCTTGGCTAGCCCGTCCTTCCCGCGGGGACAAGTCAGGGCTAGGATGGCGCGACTGGGGAGCTCCCCGGAGCGCAGCGCGCCGCGAGGCAGGGGTCGCCGCCCGCAGGTACCTTGGCCGCAGGCGCCGCGCTGCAGGACGATGACCGGCGGCTGGTGCAGCCTCTCGGAGCGGCGGCTAGCGGCGCGCAGCTGGCACGGGTTGGCGTAGGTCTTGGCGTCGCTGCCGCACACCGGCTCGCTGCTCGCGCACACGCAGAGGCCGGCCTGCGAGCGCCGCCGCACGGTGGCCGAGGCGGGGACCCCGAAGGACACCACACACTGCAGCCCCTCGCCGCACGGGCCCTCCTGCAGGCCGCACTCAGCCCCCTCGGGAGCGCCGCACACCTCGCAGCAGCCGCACGCGTCGCGGACGCGGCCGCCCTCGCAGTGTGCCGGCGGCGGGGCGCAGCGCGAGGGCTCGCAGCGCTCGGGACACCCGGCGGCGGGCACCGAGCGGCCGGCGCGGGCCGACTGCGCCGAGACAGGCGGCGCGAGCAGCGGCAGCAGCAGCAGCAGCAGCGGGAGCGGGAGGAAGGAGGCGCGCGGGCGCTGCATGGCGGCTCCGACGGCGGCGGCTCGAGCAAGGGCCAGAGAGCAGCGCCGGCGAGAGCGCGGGAGGGACTCCGGGGCAGCAGTTGGGAGTGCGCGCGGCCGCGCGGCCCAGCCCATTGGCCTCGCGGCGGTGACGAGCTGCCTTGGGGACGGGCACGGCGCCCGGGAGGGGGGCCGGCCGGATGGCGGGAGGGAG
>NC_060268.1:174287549-174317755 GCF_021613505.1 Equus quagga | reverse complement strand
ATTTGAACTCTGGCCCATCTAAGTCGTCCCCTCCCTGCAGCCGGATTTCACCCTCAGCCTCACTTCTGCTTCTTCCTCCTTCCACCCTCCTCACTCACCTGGGGCAGTTCCCGGGCCTTGCTCTCCTCCACCCAAGGGTGCCCCTGGCCTGAGAACTCCGCACTGACGGAAGTCCTCCGTGCACCACGGTCCTGTCCTGGCCCACCCTGCCCACCCCCAAGGCATAGATGCACCCCTCCCCTGAAGCTTTTATTCCCAAACACCTTCTGCCCATCTTACAAAAGGAAAAGGCATTAAAAGAATCAGTAACAGACCTGTTCCAGTGCTTTCCCTGGAAACAGAAACACTTTCGCAGTCTGCGTCTGAACCAACAAGCTGCTAAAATATTTAACGCCGGATGACTCAACAGGCCCTGAGAAGAAAGGGGAGGCCGAGCCGCGGTTAGCTGGGCCTGCCGACACCACGCACCCCACGGTGAGTCTCCGTCCCACCTGCCAGGTTCTCAGGACAAGAATGGGGCAGAGATGGCCCATGGAAAACCCATCTCGGCCGTGGACCCCTTTCATCTTTTCCCCTGGCCCAGAGAGGCGCCCTTGCAGATGTGGCCACTGGGGACGAGTGCGCAAGGAGGGTTCTCGATTAAGTGTGGCTGGTGGAGCCAGCTGACTGGGTTACCTGGGGCCTCCCTACCAGGCCTGGGCATGAGGTCACACCAGCTGAGCCAAGGCCTCCAGCTGGCCCCATGGGGAACCTCGTTCACTTGGGTACTGGGTACCAGAGAGTCACCTCCTGCTGGTCTGCGTTGCCAGGCAGTTGTGCTGTGAATATGCCCCAGTCTCCACTCTGGGGGCACCGCCACCTGGCGTTCCCACTTGCACAGCCAAGGGGCAAAAGGAGGGGTCCAGCTCTCCCTGAGCACCGCCAGGGCCCAGCCCTTGCAGGGCATCACAGACAGAACCTTGTGGAATCCACGCGGGCTCTGATGGCGATGATTAATCCCTTATGTGTAAGCAAAGAAACTGTCTTTGATGCGGGCTGTCCCATGCAGAAGCCACTAGCCCCATGTGGCTATTTCAATTTCAATTTTGATTAATCAGAATTAAACAAAATTCACAATTCAGTCCCTCAGTGGCCCTGAAACCTCTTCACCCTGAAACTGACCCGGGATTTTCAAGTGGCCTCATTTCAGGTGCTCAGTAGCCACAGGTGGCTAGTGGCTGTGGCACTGGATAGCAGAGGTAGAGAGCATCCCCATCATTGTAGAAAGTTCCAGTGGACAGCATTGTCTTAGAGACTTGCCTCCCCAAGATTCCACCTGACTAAGAAGTTAATGATCAGGGATCTAGACACGGATCTGATATCTGAAACACTTCCTGAAGAGAAATTCCAGTCCCAGCTCCAACTCTTACTAACTCTCTGACCTTGGACAAACCGAGCCGGCTCTCTGGGCTCCATTTCCTCCTCTGCACAGCCCCCTCTGCAGGTGGAGAGGAGCATGGAAGAGAGCTGCATGGGGAAGTGCTTCAGCCCAGAGGGCGGGATAAGTGAAAGGGGGCTTATGCTATGGACTTAATTTGTGTCAGGCGCTCTAAACAAAGCACCTCACTTAATCGTAGGTATTACATGCCCCCATTTCACAGGTGGGTAAACAGGTCCAGAGGGTGATGCTCCCAAGGTCACAGAGCTGGAACTTGAGATCTGTGGACATCGAGGCCTGTGCTTGTCTCACACCAGGGCTCAGAATTCCATGATCTTCTCTCAGAAACCTGGAAGCAGGTTTGGGGTGGCTGGCATTCCTGGCATCCCCTCCTCTGTGGAAGGGTCCTTGGGTAAGCTCAGGCATCACAGAGGAAATACGCCATCAGAGGCCAGAATCCAGTCCTAGCTCTGCTGCCAGTTAGCTCCCTTGTCCCTTCCTTATTCTGAGCCTCTACAAGAATGTCCCCAAGTTTCTTTCCAGCTTTAACCAGCTAGAGTCTAAAATACCCATTTCTCAAACACTGCTGTTGAAACAACCCTGAATCCAGGTCTAATGCAGTGGCTTCTGCGAGTGGCAGTCATGAGAGGTTCCCGGAAGAGAAGCCAGGTCAGTCTGGACACAGTCATTTGGAAAACCACCACCCTGCCCTGAAACTGGCCCTTGGGTCCAGAGGCAGCGTGACAGAGGCCATGGGCAAAGGGGCTCAGAAACCCAGAGGAGATAGACATCAGGGCAGGGCATTCCCGTTGCAGGCACCTGAAAGCGGGGAATCCAGCCCACAGCCTTTGAGGAGGCTGCCAGCCTCATGGGCGCGCCTCACAAACCAGCTTTCCAAAGGGACTCGGCACTTTCCCAAAGGACAGATTCACCTCCAAGAGAATTCATTTTAATTACAGAACACAAAGACTTCAGAACATAAAGGCCACATTTAAAAAGGGCCTTTGACTTCTATGTATGATGGCTTGCAATGATTGAAGCCGTTGATAATAATATAAATCCACAACATTTATAGAGTCTTTCGTTCCTGAGCACCTTTGAACCAACCATGTGACAAGCTCTTTGTGAGCCGAACAGGGCTAGTGGAGCCCCCATTCAGCAGACAGAAATCGAGGCACAGAGAGGTCAAATGGCCGGAAACAGACTCTCGCCCAGTTCTCGCATCTCCCTATTTGTGCATGATCTGTTACCGTTTCATCTGGGGACCTTGGGCATTTTCTCCTTTGGCTTAATTCTCAGGATGCTTTTGAATAAATCCATTTAAAATTATAATAGCAGTTACCATTTTTCTCAGTTGCTTACTGTATACCAGGCATTATACTAGATGCTTTGGAAACATTCCAATTTTATCCTAACTGCAGCTCTAACAGGGAGGTATTATTTTCCCATTTTATAGATATGGAAACTGAGGGTTGAAAAGTTCAGCAGCTGATCAAAGGCCGCACAGCCAGGAAAACTCCGCTGGGATATGAACGGGTCTGCCTTACTCTACTGCCTCCCATTGGGGAAGAAAATTGCTCCAAGCAAAAGGAGCGTCAGAGTTGTAGCTCTGAAACAGCCCAGTACTTCTCAGAAGGGAGCTGAAGAGAAGAGAAGCGATGTAAGATAAAATCAAGCCCAGAGGATCGCAGGCGGGGAGGGAGTGGAGGGGGGATGTTGTCCTGGCTTTATCTGCTAAGAGACCTTTGCTTGAATGCTTTTTTTCTTTCCCTTAATTTATACAGCTGTCGCCATCCTCTAAGACCTTATCCTTAAACTCAAAAACACGGTGTCACAGCTGGTAATTTTAGAAGGAGGAGGAGAGAGAAGGAGGAGAGAGAGATGGAGTGGAAGTGAGCGTGGGAGGAAGGGTGGGAGCAGCTCCGAGGCCACGTTCAGGTCCAGCCAGGACTTCCTCGGCATGGGGCCAGCTGTCCCTGTCTGTCCTCCCTCCCCAACTCCCTCAACTTTTCAACCCAGCTGCCCTTCCTGAGTTAGCCAGGTCTAGACAAAGAGCCTAAGCATCTGGGAATCATTTAATTCTCTCAAAATGCACCAATAATTGAAAATGATACCCTTCTACCCATTTCCACAAGTGGAAAAGAAAAGACCCCTTTCAATAAATGTTCAGCAAAAACAAGCTTGAGGATGTCCAGGATGGATCCAGAACTACATACATGTCTGATCATCAGTGGTGATAATCAAAATGCCGAATTCTAGACTTGCCATCCACAAGGAAGAGAATTGTATGTGTACAAACTCAAAATCAATTCAAGCACCATCTGTAGAACAATCTAAAAACAAAGCGAGGCTGTCTGTGGGTCCCAAACTCTTCCACAGGAAGGGACGACACAATGCACAGAAATCCACAGCCGAGCTGTCTGCCAGAGCCTGCTTCTCAGAGATGGGGGCTGCACATACCCCTTGGATGTGGGGTGGTGGCTGGAGGTAAGCAAAGCCACAGGACATCCGTGGTACATCCACCAGCAGTGCCAATTTGACTTCAAAAGTTGAGAAATAGGCAGCAAAGATATTTGTGCTCCCTGCATCCACATGTGTATGAGACTAAGTTATCAAACCATCCCGTCTTCCAGATGAAAAAGAGACATGGCTTAGATACTGCATCTGATCTGTCGTATGGGCTCTCTTCAAGTCAGCAGAATCTTCAAAATTCAATACATTCAACAGAAGCGTGTCACATGCTAACCACAAGAGAGTAGAAAATTGGGTTTTGATTTGCTTTGCTCTCCTCGTGGCAACTCAAAACATTATTTCTGTGTTGAAATGCAGTCCAATATGGTACACAATGAAAGATACATATGAGGTTTTACAATAAAATACAATCTCAAAAAATTTTAACTTGAAGGAGATCACTGTGGGCTACAGAGTAGGAGGTAAGGAAGAATTCAATCTCTTCGGCCATTTCGATATTTTAGCAGAAAAAGAATTCGGTATTAGAAAAGAAAGATGGCCAGGTTGGAACCTCAACCACATGAAGACGGGTGGTGGCCACTGTTTGCTGCACGGGGACAGCCCATCGCATAGAACTGCGATAGGGAACCCGGCACTGCCGAGTGCCAGAACGTGCTGGCATTGCACTCAAATCATTATCTCAGTGAGCCAGGTACAGCTGGCATCATCCCAGTCTACAGATGGGCACACTGAGGTTATGTATGTAACCAGCCAGGGGCAGAGCTGGGGTGTGAGTCTGGAAGCCCCGCTCTGGCCTTCATTACCATCCAGCTCCTGGTAGCTTCTGTTGATGTGTGGCCACCCAACGTCCCCAGACTGCTGCTGAATTTCACCTTTATGTGCAACACCTGCAGCTCCCAGGATGCACACACCCGCCCTGGCCTTGGCTGGACTTTCTGTGAGACCCGCCCAGCTCCACGGCACGGCCCGCTCGTGATGACAGGTTCACCAGAGGTACTGAGTCTCCTCCTCAAGGCAAAGGAGCATTTCCAGCATTGATGTCAAACCTGTAGGAATGAAGTTGCTGGACAGAGAGACGGGGGACTTTGGGGTCCCCATGGGAAGGCGCGGCCTTCTGGATCATTGTCAATAACTGTTACAGCTCTATGAGGGCTGGGGTGTCCAATATGGCAGCCTCTTGCCCTGTGTGGCTGTTGAGTGCTTGGAATATGGCTAGTCCAAACTGAGATGTGCTGTGAGTATGAAATACACACCAGATTTCAAAGACCTACTGTGAAAACAAGAATGTAGGCTATCACCTTAATAATTTTATATTGATTGTTGAAATCAATCATGTCTGTTTAAATATTTACAGAGCTGTTTCTTCCCCCTGCCATCAAAACTCTTTGCAAACATAAATCTTGGAGACTGAAGTTGTATGACTTATCACAGTTGACTGATATGATGTTGAAATGATAATATTTATGATATACTGGATAAATAAAATATTTTAGTAAAATTAATTTTACCTGTTTCTGTTTGGTTATTTTTTTTTTAAAGATTTTATTTTTTCCTTTTTCTCCCAAAGCCCCCCGGTACATAGTTGTATATTTTAGTTGTGGGTCCTTCTAATTGTGGCATGTGGGATGCCACCTCAACATGGCCTGATGAGCGGTGCCATGTCTGCGCCCAGGATTCAAACCGGTGAAATCCTGGGCAGCCAAAGTGGAGCGCGTGAACTTAACCACTCGACCACAGGGCCGGCCCCATGTTTCCGTTTTTTTAATGTGGCTACTAGAAAATTCAAGATTGCATTTGTGGCTCACATCATATTTCTATTGGACACAGCTGGTCTATACCTTCCAGAGACCCTTGACTGTCTACTAAGCATAAGCCGGAAGCTGCTGTGGCCTATTTGCTCAGACGTTTCTGCCTCTGTAATTCTCCTCAAAGGAAGGAAGCCAGAGGTCACCCCACCTCATGCTGGAGGGGAGAGTCCAATCAGAATTCTTCCCAGAAACCTTCAACCAGTGGGAGGGTAGGAGACCTTTTTCCCAAGAGCCCACAGCACAGGAAAGGCCAGCTCTGTTCACCTTCATTTCCTTCAAGGACCAGGACAAAGTAGGTTATGGAGCCAAACGATCTAAACGGATATAGACCTCAAGCCACAAATGCAAGCCGTGGATGCAAAAGCCACAAATGTGATTTAAAAACTTTTGGTAGCCACATTAAAAGCAGCAAAAAGAAACAAGGAAAATTAATTTTAATAATATATTCTAACTCAATACATCCAAAATATCATTTTAATAAATAATCAATATAACAATTATTAACGATGTATTTTCTATTCTTTTTTCATACTAAGTCTTCAGCATCTGGTGTGTATTTTACACTTACAGCACATCTCCACTCACGTGGCGAGTGGCAGCCAATGTGGATGGCGCAGACCCAGAGAATCTAACAGCCTACCGCCCGACGGACCCTCAAACGGAGCAGAGTGAGCCACGAGTGAAACACTCGTGGGAGCCTAGATGTCCTCTGCTTGCTCAGCTGTGGTCAGTTACACAACTTCGGCCACTATCATTTACGTTTGCAAATTTTTGGTGGCTCTGTAAATATTTAAATAGAAAAAACCGACAGATGAAAATACACTAAAATAATAAGTAACAATAATCATGAGCAAATTTTTCTCTTTTTTTATACTTTTCTATACCTAACAAATTTTCTAATACTAATTTAGAAATTGCCATTTTAAAATTTAAAGTGATTAAGACAATGAGCCATGAAGGACTTACTGAACTGTCCAATGTCTGTCCCTGAGTTCTCCACGAAGGTGATACAACGTCCGGGGACATTGAAGAAGGAGCTAATGCATCATTTGCGGGGAGGGGCAGGATGTTCCTAGGTAGATATTTTTCCTACACTTTAAGTGGGAATGTAAAAAATATACACCAGCAAGGGCAGCAGGGGATCGAGTGCTAAGTCAGCAGCAGAGACAAATGTCCAGCACAGATTAAACTCGCATCTGTCTCAGCGCCATGCGCCTGCATCTCGCTGGCCCGGAGTTGTGAGACCCGCCCTCATTGGGCAGGAGCGGCAGCTGGGTATCGGTGGAAGCACTACTTTGCCAAAATCCCTAGAAAAAAATTAGCTTCAGGCATTCAAGAGCTTTGAGATGCTTTTAGATCCCTTCAGCATCTCTGCGTAAATAAATCCAGATATTCAAAAGCAGATGTATCTCAACTCCAGAAAAACATGTGACTGACTGTAACCCATGACCCAAGAGCGTGCCGCCGGCCAGTAAACATTTCACGCTTTTCCAACAGTTCCAGTTAGACGAATTAAAGAACGTGTTAAACCAACAGCTCCCAAACTCCACCCACTGCTCACGTGTTTCAGAATCTCAGCACACCCAGAGATTGTAAGCAGGTGAATTTAAACAATTAGAGATGGAAAACTTAGCTTCATTAAAAACTACCCATCTGTTTGACTTTTAAAAATCAGGGTGGGAATTACTTTTGAAACTGACCCCACATTCCCGTGGGAATTTCTTCTAAGTACCTTTTATCATGGAGCGCTTCTGGAGCCAGGTTTTGCAGCTTCAGGTCCCGAGTTTCGTCAGGTTCTGGAGGTGAGGAGACACGCACTCTCCCATCTGCAGCAGGATCGGGAAGCTCAGGCCCGGGCTGCTCCTCAGCCTGCTGGTGCCCGGCTGGGCTGTCCCCGCACAGGGCGGCTGCAGCCTCCATCCCCAGAGCCCCGTCAGAGCAGCCTGGGTCCCCACGGCTCCCTGGCAGCCCCAAGGCACGAGCTTCACCAGAGAACACTCTGGTAGTACCTGTTTCAGGCAGGTCACCAGACACACGTGCTCCGGTCTCAGCTGTGCTCAAAGTGACGTCACCCTCTGCTTCCCCAGCAGCTCCTGCCACTGAGCTGGGCTCCAGGGGAGTGTCCGCCACTTCTCCAGTGGGTGGCTCAGGGGTGCTCTGGTTGCCCAGGGAATTTTGTGTTTCCAAGATCCAGGCAGCACCAACATGCGTCTTCTCATCTCCCAGTGTGCTGGGGGTCCAGGCCTCACTGATGGCCTGGGCCACAGTCGGAGTATCCCCATGGGGAGCAGATGCTCCCAGGGCAGAGGTGGACCCTGGCATGTCACCCGCAGCCCCTGTGTGAGCAAAGCCCCCGGCACCATCTCTGGGTTGACTGTCACTGGTGGATGTTTCCTGGTGCTGTTCTCCAGAAGGAATTCTGTTGTCTTGAGCCGAGTCCCCTTCTCCATGGCTCTTGGGAGCCCCCTGCAAGTCAGCAGCCTTCTCCTCAGGGATCTCCTGAGAAACTACCTGTGAGCAAGGACCCAAAGCTGATTCCTGCCGGCCGCTTCCCTGCTGTGAGTGGGCCTGGCCTCCCTGCCCAGCTTCCCCAGCCCCCTCTGGTTTCTCGCTTTCCTTCTGCACCTGTGGGACACCAGTCATGGCCACCCCCACCCTGGCACCTGGCAGGTTCTGCTCCGCAGCCAGCACCCCCTGCCCTGGCAGCTTTTCTGGAGCTGGACCCTGGGGAACCAGATGGGAAATCTCAGCCTCTACAGCCAACTCTTGCTTCTTCTCCTTTGAGTCCACCCGGAGTCCAGCAGGAGGGGTGGGGAGAGGAGCAACAGCCGTTGCTTGAATCCCATCTGGAAGCTTCTCCGGGCTCAACGGCACAGCGAGGTCCTTGCCCGCCACGCTCCTCCCAGCTCCTGCCTTTCCTCCTGGTGTGCTCTGGGGCCGATCAGCGGTCAGGGTTCCCAGCACAGACTTCTCAAAGATCTTGGTGATGTGCTGCCTGAAGTCAGAGAACCCAGCGATCATGCTGGTCTGCCTGCAGCTTGAGTCTACACCAACTGACACACCCCTCCTCGGATCTTCGGAAGGTTCTACCATCCTCTCCCTGCTGTTCTCTGTCTCCCCTGCTGCATCGCCTGCCATGCCTTCCCCACTGGCAGGGCACGCTGGAATCTCACTGGGCCTGGCACCCGCACCGGGATCACTTGCTGCTTTCTCCTCTCCCGTTGTCTGCTTACCCTTGGCCAGAAGCGGCATCCTCTCCAGGTAGGGCACAGAGTCCACAGGTCCCTCAACGTTTCCAGCTTTGGGACTTCCGCTGCTGGCTTGCACCACAGAGGTTTCCCCACCTGCAGCTCCTGGTTGTGAGAGGGAGGAAAGGGAGCCAGCAGACAGCTTCAGGGAGGCGACATTTTCCAAGGCGAGCAGGGGCTCCCCTGTGGGACAAGGGCTTTCACCAGGAGCCCTGGGGTCTTGAGAGGAAACAGCTTTCACCCCACTGTCTTCTGGCCCTTTCCTAGCAGCACCATCGATATGCAGGTAAGGAGTGTCAGGAGCAGCTTCTTCTGGTGGCCCAGATGGCAGGAGCCTCTTCGGGTCGAGGATGACCTGGGGTGCAGAAATGTCCACTGTGGCGCTGGGAATCCCACCCAGCTCTCCGGCTGGCAGTAAAGCATCCTGGCAGCTGGCCGAGGGCTGCTCATCTTGGCTGGGCTCACCTAGGGCAGCGGTAGAAGATTCCTTCCCAGAGGAGGGGCACTGCTCAGTCTGAAGGAAGCCACCACTCAGAGCAGCTCCTCCTGGCTCCTCCAGAGCCCGCTGCATCCCCGGATCTCCTTCATTGTCGTTCTTACCAGTCTTAGCAGCCTCACCTTCCACACCCTGCTCCTCAGCTGATGGGAAACTTCCAAGAAGCTTTTGCGCCTTCGCATCTGAGGCGGTGGGATGCTCCATTTCCTTCTGCGGGGCCGGCACTGGTTGCTGCCTGCCTTCCTGGGTTGCATCACATGCTTCTCTCTCTGGGGCATCCTGGGCGGGTGTGACTCTTGGACAGGGGAACACTGGGGCTGGTGGGCAGTGAGCTGCATCCGGGAAAGCTACTGAGTCAGGCGGACAAGGCGGGGTCCCCACTGTGTTCCTACTTGCCTTCTCAGTCTTTCCCAAGCCCTGGAGCAGGGGCCAAGAGTCAGCTGCTTCAGAAATGCCTGTGTCCCTGCGACAAGCTTCTTCATGCTGGCTGCTGGCTTCCATCATATCAACCAGCTCCTGTTGGGACTCGTTCGGCCCCTGCCCAGCACAGCAACTTTCCTTTCTGCTCAAGCTACCTGCAAGAGAAGAGTCTTTTAAGGTGTCTGCTGCAGGAGATGAGACCCTGGAGAGCAGACTGCCACTGCCTGCTCCCTCTTGCCCATTCTCCCCTAGTGCAGGTATCTCTGGTCCTATTGGTGCTGACAACTCCGACTGCCCTGTCGCCGGACTCTCCGGAACTGGGTCCTTGGGAGCTGAACTTGGAGCATTAGGCATACTGCCTTTGAGGAGCTCACTTTGAAGTTCTGATCTGGAAGCTGGTTCCTTTCCTCCATGAGTGGAGAAACTCACAGCCTCCTGAGGTTCCACAGGCACATGGATTTGGGGAGAGTCTGCACCCGGGCTCTGAAAACCTGGATCACCTGGAGAAGTCTCTTTCCCATTTTCACACGCTTGGGCTTTCTCCCTGAGCACATCAAAGGCAGATGCTTCTGGGTCCAATTGGGATGGCTGCAGACAGTTCTCAGAAGACAGTGAGGGCCCCTCGGATGCAGCTACTTGTGTCCAGCTGTCCCCGGGGCAGGACGGGTTTCCCTCCCTGTCTTGCTCCAGGCTGAGCGTCGTGAGCCCGCAGTCCACTGCGAAGTTCTCCTCGGGGGGATGTGGCCCATCAGCATGGTCTTCCTGTCCAGGTGCATCACGCCCCAGCCCACAAGACTGGTCCAGGGACGTCAACAAGCTCTCTCCATCACAGCTGCCGGGCTTCGGTGTGGCTGGGCGGCTCCTCGTCTTTATTTCAGATGTGCTCACCACTTCCTGGGCTTCGGGGACCACCTCTGCAGCAGGAGTTGACAGGAAATCCGACTTCTCAGATTCTAAAACAGGAACAGAGTCCATTCTTCCCAAACCCCCCACATCCTGAAGCGTGTCAGGACATTTGGTCTGCAATCCTGGCCCCTCCCAGACGCCTCCTTCGGGAAGAATGTGTTCACTGGCTCCATCCAGATCAGGGGGCAGGGCAGGATCCTGCTCACCGGGCTTGTGCAGTGAGCCAGATGCATGGACCACACAGGCTTCTCCCATCATCCCACAGGCCACTGAGCTCCAAGCTGCGTCTTCTGATGGAGAGCCAGGCCTGTCCGCATACCCGGGACCGTCCTTTCTGAGTGGCTGTACCGAGTCCGTGCTGGGAGGGACTTTGCTCTCCACATCACTGGTTAGCTTTGAAACCTCGTCTTTCTCCATCTCTGGGTTAGGCTTGCAGCCAAAGGCCTGGGGTTGCTCTTCCCACAGGTTCCCAGGATATGCATTGTCACATGGCTCTGGGGCTCCTTCCTGTCCTCTAAGGTCGGCCCCAGGCACGCTGCTTTCCTCCTTAGCCACAGCTGGGCTTTCCGGGGCCCGGGCTTCCTCCTTTGGCTCCAGTGACTTTCTGGCACTTTCATCTGATGCACTGGGAGGGGGAGTGGGCAGCAGCCCTTGTTGGACTTCATGGCCTTGCTCCTCAGTTGAGAGCTCTCCCCTCTCCTCCTGGGACAAAGACACAGGAAGCTCTCTGGGGCTCCCTTCTGCACCCTCTCCCTCACCTCCGAGATCTGACATGCGCTTCTCCTGTCCCCCCAACCCTTCATCTGCCAGCTCTTTGGCTGGATCTGTAAGAACTGGCATCTCAGCCCCGGAACTCATCTCCCTGGTCAACCAGCTGGGTTCCTCCACAGCAACAGAGGCCTGAGCAGCTGGCGGTGAAGTGAGGCTTGAAGCTGGATGCGCTTCCTCCATAGGCACATGGGGGGAAGGCTCGGTGCTCACAACTAACCCCTCTTCAGGTTGGTCGCCTGCTGCTGCACAGACAGCTTTACTGGGCTCGGTTCCTGGCGTCCCTGTCTGCGAGTGACCCTGAGCTTCACCAGCATCCATGTTCTCCTTCCCAGAGCCCCTAGCCCCTGGTGCCAGGGCAGGACTCAGAGAATCCCAGGGCAGCTCTGCATGTGGCAGATGTGCTCCCATTTGTTGCTGGCAGCTTTCCCAGGAAGCAGCACTAGCTTCGGCTTCTTGGGCAGCCCCTGAATCTCTGCTCTGCATGGGCTGGCAGACCCCAAGGAATCCCAGGCCATCCACTGAATCCTGAGGTGCCACCTCCACTTGGCGCTTCTCTCTGTCTGAGACTCTGGGGGCCGGGTCTTTTGGGGTCAGGGTCTCCGGATTTGGGAGGCACTCCTCCAGACCAGCTGAGCTCTCCTTGTCTAACTGTGCTGCAGTAGGGGCTGTGGGGGCCACTTGTACAGAAGCCACCCCCTGCCCTGACTCTGTGTGGGAAAAACCACCTGCAGCCTCTTTCCCTTGGGACTTGAAACCACCAGGCCGGCCATCCTCTCCACATGGCTCTCCCTTCATTGGCTCTGTAGGAGGTGATGGTGAAATTCCTGGCAACTGGTCAATGCACCTGGAGGAAGATACTATATGTCCCTCCTCCTTCAGCTCTTTCTCTCTCCCGGCACTGGGGACAATGGCAACTGCACTGCGCTGAGTAAGGCTGTCCACCTCAGTGACAAACGCTGCCAGGGTGTCCCCTGGGGTATTTGGGGAAGGTTCCCTCCCAGGATGTTGACCAAGAGGCCAATCTTCGGTTGCCGCTGCTGGGCTTGCCAAGCAAACTTCTGGGGGGCCCTCGGCAAAGGGCATAGCAGCCGAGGGGCGCTCCTGCTCCCTGGGCGTGGGTGGGCTGGGCAGTGGAGAACCTTCTGGGCCCCTGGCGTCCTGTGGGCGCTTCTTCGGCTCAGTCACCTCTGGGGACACAATGCACGGGTCCAGGCTGGCAGCACCCTCAGAAGCAGAGCAGGAGCCTCCATGCCCGACGCTGCCAACAACGAAAACATTAAATGTTTCAACAAGGATGCAAGGACAGAGCCACCTCGCAGGCAGAATCACCCCAGCCTCTCCCTGCTAAAGGCCACAAACACACCGTCCTGTGCAGCTGCCTCCTCTCTGTGAGGAGACCCGCCCTATCCCGCCCCTCCCATAACCATCACGCATGCCCTGTCTCTCTCTCTCTCTCCGAAATGCGATGCACAGACTCTCAGACATTCAGTTCGGGCTTTTCCATGCAGGTCAGTAGTGAACAGGGAAATATGGAAACATTCATAATAGTCTAAAATGTGGGAAACTCAAAGTGTTTAATCAATGTAAACTGTAATAGAGGGTTTGAACCAGTTCTGCGTGGTTTACAAGGAGCGCCCGAACCCTTCTGGGGATCCTTGGATGTTTGGGGAAAGGCCCAAGTGGGCAAGGCCAGGCTTTGAAATAAAGCGTTATTCCTGATAACAGTTAACTTGATCTTTCACATCCAACAGGTGGTACTGTGAGAGGCATAACCCCAAATCAATTCTGTTGAGCTGTGGGATTTCTGCATATGACCTATATCTAACTCTTGGGAGCTGAATTTCCTCCATACCCATATTTGTCTTAACTTGAACTGACTTAGCTGGACAATGTGTGAAGAAAAACTTTAAAATGTGCAAGAAACCTGGGGCAACATGGCTCAGAATTATAGACATGCTGTAGATAACCAACTATCCGATTATTGTAAAATAGTTTATCACCTGCCATATTTGGACAGTGTTCCTCATTTCTATACAGTTTTAATTAAGTGCATTTTTAAAATTTAAAAATAATAAATGGCCAATACAAAATTTTTAAAATGTAGGAAAAAATATCTCCCACATGCTCGCCACTTGAAGTGCTCTAGTGAATTTCCTTTTTTTTCCTACACAATGTTTTAGCAGGTGCAATTTTTGTTATTTTTACCTAGCTGTGCTTCTGTACACTCTTTATGATCATAAATTGTTTAGTATCAAGAGAAATTGCTTAAGGCAAAGTTAACAGAAGTATGGTTTTTCTAAGGCTTTTCCCATGTTCTTTAAAATTATTACAGGGAGGAAAATTTATGGAATCTTCTTGTAACTGTTACATACACACATTCATGTATTCATAGACCCATGGTGTTTTGGATGTGACCAGAGGAAAGATTCTGCTCTCCATGTTCAGTGCCAGAATTCCAGCTTTCCACGCAAGGCAAGGCACATGCATTCCTCTATGAGGGATGCATGGAGTGGGAAGGTGAAATACATTCCGCTTAAAATTTAGGAATATGTGTTATGGACTGAATTGTGATCCCCTAACATCCATGTGTTGAAGCCCTAACCCCCAATGGGACTGTACTTGGAGATGGGGCCTTTAAGGAGGTAATTAAGGTTAAACAAGGTCATAACAAGAGTGGGGTCCTAATCCAACAGGACCGGTGTCCTTATAAGAAGAGGAAGGGACCCCAGGAGTGCCCTCACACAGAGAGATGGCCACCAGCAGACACAGTGAGGAGGTGCCATCTGCAAGCCAAGAAGGACGGTGCCCCGAGAACCCAACCCTGCTGGCACCCTGACCTCGGGATTCCAGCCACTGGAACTGTGAGAGAATAAATTCCCGTTGTTTAGCCTCCCAGGCTGTGGTGTGCCGTTACGGCAGTGTGAGCAGAGACAGTAGGTATGCGGGCATTTATTGGACTATCCTTTCAGCATTTTTGAGGTGAGGTTTCAACTTTCCCAAACTGAAAAGTTGGGAAAATAATAATGGATGAAACTCAGTGGACATCAGTGCAGGGCGTGGATTGTCTCATTCAACCCTGCTGAGAGCTGTGCAAGATGGCAACTGTCGCTGCCATTTAGCACGTGTAAGACCAGAGAGGTTAAGCCTGGATCTGATGGGCATCCGACTCCATGGGCTGTGATCTTCTCATTCACTCTATGCTGCCTCCAAAATCTTCCAAGGAGGGAGACTGAATGTGTCCCCAAAACTCATATGTTGAAACCTTACCCCCAAGGGGATGGCATTAGGAGGTGAGGCCTTTGGGAGATGACTAGGTCTTGAGGGTGGAGCCCTCAGGAATGGGATTGGTGTCCTTATAAGACAATCCCCAGAGAGCTCCCTCGCCCCTCTGCCATGTGAGGATGCAGCAAGAAGACGGCCATCCATGAACCAGGCAGCAGGCCCTCACCAGACACCGAATCTGCCGGCACCTTGACGTTGGACTTCCAGCCCCCAGAACTGTGAGAAATAGATGTCTGTTGTGAAGCCGCCTAGTCTATGGGAGTTTTGTTACGAAGGCCTGAATGGACTGAGACAGAGGATGGGTGGCTCTTTCCCTGGCTCCATTCCAGCCTCTTGCCAAGCCCCTCACCTACGAAATGTCTGTGACATCACACCACATCCTTGGAGGAGGTGTGTACACGTCGTCACCAAGCCAGTCATCCTTATGTAGGTTCCTGCACCTATGACAGGCATGCTGTGCCTGAGATACCGAAAAGCTTTAAGAAGGACCCAAGAGACGGTGGCTACTGTCTCAACAGGACTGGCATTTTCAGACCCAAAAGCAGAACTGATGAGGGCAAAGAAGAGAAGACTCAGAGGGTAAGTTACAAGAATCCCTCCACCCCCAAATGGTCGTGAGGACAGATGTGCCCCCCCAAAAGCCCTGGCCCAGCCCTGGCTGACACGTGTGACACCACCTGGGCTGCAGGTAACGTGCCTCGGTCAGGCCTCTGGAGAGCACGAGGCTCAGGAGCGCTCACAAGCCACGAGGCTGTTGGCTCAATGGATTATTCCAGAACCAGCAACTCCACACTCCACATCCGGCCACTTTCCTTTTAACAAACACTTTATATTTAATTGCGTCCTACTTATTTACTAGGGGTCAAATCGTTGAGTAGCTAATGAGATTAACGGTGTGTAATTCAGAAATGGAGCACTCTTGTTTACGTCTGCTTGTTCAAGGAGATCAGAGCACAGCGCCCTGCTCGAGGCTTCATCACGCTGGGAAGGAAGCAAATCTGCTTCCCTGTCCCCCATCCCCAGCCTCCGATATGAGCTGCCAGCTTAGAGGGAGCGTGTGGCTTCCCTTCGGGCTGACCAAAGTCATTATCATCTGGGGACAAGATGATAAATTCACTAGATTTGGGTACCTTGAAAACTCGTGGGTCTTATCAGAGAGCAGCCAGGAACCAACTTCCCACTGAGTGTGGGGCACACAGCTCCCCCAGACGAGAACCCAGCCTTGGTTTATGTAGCAGAAACAGCACCAGCAGTCTCTTTGATTACCCCTCAGAAGCAATTTTCAAAGCCAGATTAAAGTCACTCGCCAGGAGCAGATTTGCTGAGGGGCAGGAATAATTCTAAGAACTGATCTGTGAGGGCTCTGCATTAATTGAAGCTTACATAATGTCCTTTTATGCTTCAAGACTGAGTCAAAATGTGTGGGATGGAGGTTCTGCTCAGAATTTGAGGGCGAGCTCTCATGGGCTGGGCAGCGGGGTGCTGTCAATGGAAGGCTTTCATCCCAACGGGGAGCTGCCTTTGTGTTGAGGTCGGGAGGGCAACGGACTGCAGCCTCCTGGGTGCAGACCGGACGCCCCCAGTACAACAAAGGGAGAAGTACAGGCGACCTGAGGTGGGGGGGGGGCGTGATTTGCTGCAACAAAAGTTTAAGCAGAAGATGGAATGCAGAGAAGACCCTCCCCACTATCCTAGCTGGAGACGATCACATCCAGATGGGTTCCTAAATGCCTAAATGCATGGCTCTGAACACACACACACACACACACACACACACACACACACACACACACGAGTAGACTAGGAATGCTTAAGGGCGGAAGAAGGCTGGCTGGGGGAAAAAGAATTAGGGCCCCAGCTCTACCAGGCTTTAAGGATATCAGTAAAACCCTAAAGCAAAATTGTCAAGATGGAGAGTTGCCACGTACTGGGCATTTACTAAGGCCAGGCTATGCTAAGCTCTTTTCAGTTATGATTGCATTTAACCCACACTGTAGCCAGGCAGAGTAGATGGCTCCCATTGCACACATGAAGAAATGTTCCCAGAGAGGTTCAAGACCAGACCCCGGGCGCAGAGCTACCGATGCAAAGCTAACTCAAGTCCTGCCTGCTCCAGGTCTTTCCGCCTCCTGCTACCCGTAGTTACTGGCCTCACCTCTCCTGGACGGGTGCTGCAGCCTCTTCTCCCATCCCTTCATCGTGTTCTCCAGGCTGCAGCCAGAGCAGTGGCTTAGAAATGAAAGCCTGATCCCGTCACCCCCATGGGAAAACAGTGGCTTCACTTTGCCATCGGCTGTGGCTCTAACCTACTTTGTCCCATACAGAGCTCCGCATCCCCGAATCTATTGGAGCCTGGCACCCCGCTGCTCCTCCCCAGCAGATCTCAACCCTGATCTTCACTTCTCAATGAGCCTGCCCTGGCCTCTGGGATCAGCTCTCCTTTCACAGGCCCACCTAGTGATGACACTACAAATCTACCTCAACTTACGACAGGGTTACATCTCGAAAAATTCATCCTAAGTTGAAAATATCGTACGTCAAAAATGCATTTAATACATCTGACCTACCCAACATCATAGCTTAGCCAGACCTCCCTTAAATGTGCTCAGAACAATTACATTAGCCTATAGTTGGGCAAAATCATCTAACACAAAGCCTGTTTTACAATAAAGTGTTGAATATCTCATGTAATCTATTGAATACTGTACTGAGAGTGAAAAACAGCATGGTTATCTGGGTACGGAATGGCTGTAAGGGTACTGGTTGTTTACTCTTGTGATCACATGGCTGCCTGAGAGATGCAGCTCGCCGCCTCCGCCCAGCATCACGAGAGAGAGTGTCATACCACACATCACTAGCCAGGAAAAGATCAAAATTCAAAGTACAGTTTCGGCTGAATGCAGATTGCTTTTGCACCATCGAAAAGCTGAAAAATTGTAAGTCAAACCATTGTAAGTTGGGGACCATCTATAGTCACAATTGCCATCAACATTGATGATCACTTCCCTCACTGGGATATAACGTATGCTGTTTCAATATTTTATGCCCATGCCTGACATATAGCAAACACGGGATATATGAATGTATGGGTGGATGGATGAATGGGTGGTTGGATAGATGGATGGATGAATGCATGGAAGGATGGATAGATGGATGGATGGACGGGTGAATGGATAGATGGATGGGTGATGGATGGATGGATGGTTGAATAAATGGACAGATAGACGAATGGATGGATGGATGGATAGACAGATACAATTGAACCCAAATCAAGGATCCTAAATATGCAGAAATGCTCTCAAATCATGGTGGTTTCAATTGAAGATTAGGAAAGTTCTTTTCTTCTGTACAATTATAGCATTCCAGTAATCTATTAGTCCTAACCTCTCATTTTCAGATGAGGAAACTGAGGCCCAGAAAAGGCAAAGTAGTTTTGTTTAACTGCTCCTGCCAAAGAAACGAGGTGAAGGCAGCACTTCTCAACCACAAGTCCCAATGCAGCCTGGTGGGTCTAATGAGTTAGGGGGATGCACTGCGAGTAATTTGTTAGTGATTATAAAGTATAGAAGTCTGTGAATGATTTGCTATTTTCATAAATTAGTCTAATTCAAAAGGTTAGAAGATTTCTTCACATATCACCACTGTTACTCATTGCATTCCAATGCACTTTCTGGAAAAGGAAAACACAGGCTAGAGGGAAAAACCAGCGAGTTAAACAGCAGCCCCTGGGAACTACCAGTCCTGACATACCCTTAACAGTTGTGGCAGCTGGGGTGGGGACAAGGGGCGTAGGGACCAGGGGTGCTCCTCAGCTGCCTGCATTTCTGCCTTGGCCCATAAATTAGGGGCTTTGTGACACTTCTGAGCTCTCAGAGAAGTACCACGCTTCTGCCCTATTCCCCACTCCCTTAGGGCAATCCCCCCAGGAGGAGGTGAGGCTTCTCTGATTGGTAAGATGGGGAAAGCAAACCCCATAGGTACAGTCTCCCCACAGGTGGGTTAAAGGGTTCAAGGTCGCTGAGATGAGCCTACCCACAATGCAGCCGCTTTTCCCACAGCTACCTGCCAGGTGGCCAGCTCGCTGGGGCCAGCTCTCCCTGCCTTTCATGGCCCCCTGCACTGATACACAGCCTGGCACTGTGTGGGGGAGGTTGGTTCACGGGCAGTGTGAGGAGCCCCATTTTGACTTGTCCACCAGTCCAACCTTGCCTTTGACAAAGCTGGCGCTCTCCTCCCTATCTACCTCCAGCATCTATTTCACAATTGATTCAGAATCTGGTGGGCAAAGATGTGATCAATTAGCTCCCCAAACCCCAGCGGCAGTTTAGGATTACTGTGGTGTTCTGTTTCCCCCATACATTTTGAGGGCTTGTCAAAATCTGGATTGGCCCATGGGCCATGTTGGGACCTTTTTTCAGTAGAAGAAAGGCTGAGACACCAGCCAAAGAAAGTAAACTAAACTCCAGAATGTTTTCAGTTCTTCCCGACATGAAATCAGAATAAACCTGGTTAATTTGGGGACCATGTAGATCTTCACAATGGCACAGCGAAACTGCTAACCGTCAAATCCATTCATTGTCTTTGTTCCTGCCCTTTGCTTTGTATTTCTCTCTATGAATCATAAGTCTGGTAACCAAGGTGCTCTAGGGTTGTAAATAATCGTGATTCTCAAAGGCACTCTACTCTATAATAAGCCCACTTCTCAGTTTCTCTTTTCCTCTCTTTTCCATCCCAAGCTAGGAAGATTGCCTAAGAAGACGGTCTCCTGGAGAACTTGACAACTGATTGGGCCAGCCATGATAGGTCATTCCGGATCAATCATTAATGACTAACAAGAGTTGCATAGGATATGCCCTCCATTTTTACATTTCTATTAGGAGTTTTTAAATACTGGACTCAGCATTTTTTACAATACAGTTGTTAGGTGTACAAGAAAGAAGCTTTCTTGGTCTCCTCCTCTATTCTCCTAAAGCCCGGTGTACAGACTCTCTCTCAGTACCTACTGAGTCTCTTGTTTGATGATTCGTTTTCTCACTGGGTGTGACCTCCTGGAGGTTATTGAGAGTTCATCTCATTTATGTCCGTGTCTCAGTCTAGCCCTGGAATGTTCTCTGTTGGATGAATGACTTAGTGATAAGATGAATAAAGAAGTACAAGAATAATCTCTTTTTTGACCGACACCCTAACTGCTCACTTAAGTTGACTCCTGCACTGTGGGATGTATCATCTACCCCAGAGACCTTAGGAAAGGAATAAATGTTCTACGTTATCCATGCAGAGGAAAGAATTCTCCAGTTAATAAGAGAGGGACACTGCCAGTCCTCAATATCTATAACGTGGTTTTTCATGGAGAAAGGCACCTCCTCAGAACCTTGTCTGCAATCTTAGCAGATTAGGTCTAACCCACATGCATGGTCCTAACTTGTCCAAACAATGCTTCCTGAACAGATGCCTAGAAGCCCACTAACCTTGGAAGCCCTGTCAGACTCAGCTTTGTTTTCTGTTTTTTTGCTGAGGAAGATTAGCCCTGAGCTAACATCTGTGCCAATCTTCCTCCACTTTATATGTGGGTCACTGCCACAGCACAGCTGATGAGTGGTGCAGGTCCCAACTTAGGATCCGAACCTGCAAACCCCAGCCACTGAAGCAGAGCATGGCAACTTAACCACTATGCCACAGGGCTGGCCCCTCAGCTCTGTATTTTTAAGCCAGTTTTAACTCTTTTCTGTGCTCATTCTATGATAGAAAAAACAAAGACCACGATGCTTAAGCAACCCAGGCAACAGATGAAAGGAAATATTGGTAGGTTCTAAAGTATAAGGGTGTGTGTGAGGAGGGGTGGATAAAACCCCTATCTTTATTTTTCAGCCTACACTTTGCCACATGAACTTTCATATGACTTCAAGGTCAAGGTGTGGGTCCACTCATGAGAATCCATTATCCAGCATTGTGTGGGGAGGGGGACAGGTGACAGAATTCCAAAGAAAATTTAAAAACAGTCTTATAACCAATTTTTTCAGCATCCTTCCCGTGGGGTCCTAAAAGGCAGCACAGTGACCCAGTTTTGTGGTTTCCAGACAGACTGCTGGAAGGAGCTGCTGGATGGTTGCACTCAGCGCTCCCCAAAGCTGGAAAGAATGCCGTGTCTCACTCATATCTGTCATTGCCCTTCCAACGCATCTAGATCCTGTCACAACAAAATACCAATTCATTCTTTTTCTTTCTTTTTTTTTTTGAGGAAGATTAGCCCTGAGCTAACTACTGCCAGTCCTCCGCTTTTTGCTGAGGAAGCCTGGCCCTGAGCTAACATCCGTGCCCATCTTCCTCTACTTTATATGTGGGACGCCTGCCACAGCATGGCGTGTCAAGCGGTGCCATGTCTGCACCCGGGATCCGAACCGGGGAACCCCAGGCCGCTAAGAAGCGGAACGTGCGAACTTAACCGCTGCACCACCGGGCCGGCCCCACCAATTCATTTAAAAGTGTTTGTGACATAATAATTACTTCCAATCATTCGGACACTTCTTAAATGATCAAATACCAAAAATAAAACTACTATCCCGTTAGAGAAGATAGTCGTTTTTATTCACAACGAAGAAAGATCTCTAAAATGTTAATAAGCCCAAGTCAAGGAATTTGGTAGACTGTTCACCTGAATATGAAGGTTTCCTTAATTTTAAGTTAAAACCCACTGGTTGTCTATGGAGAAATGTGAACTACAGTTTTGCTTGTGTGCCTGGATTATGGGGGAGCTTTTATTTTATTTTGACGCTGCAAGGGTATTTTGAACCGGAAGTAGTGGGGAACATATTTTTGTTACATTTCTTCTCGATAAGACTTCTAATGTGTATTAAAGTCATTTTCCTGCCTTAGTCAACACAGTACGAAACAAAGAACACCATGGAATCTTCCCATGATGACTGAAAAATCTTGCAGAGAATTTGGGACATTTCCTGAACAATAAGATGTCACCAGTGTCACCTACACGAGACTGAGCCCATATGTACTGAGCTCAAAAAAGTGATTCAGGGTTTCTTTTGAGAATAAGTCCAAGCCATTTCATCACAAATTTCCTTGAAATTTGCCTCTCTGTCATCCCATTGACCTAAATGCAGGGCGGGGGGAGTCAATGAGTCAACATCATGGGGGCCAAGCTGGGTCCATGTTAACCAGATAAAAACCACCCCAGGCTGCTCCCCAGCACTAATGCAGCTGCGGGAACGCGTTTGGGAAGAGTAGCTGCTGTCAAAGTTGCCATCTGAGGCCAGGAAAAGAGAAGAGGCTGCAAGTGTCTGTGATACAAGCTGCTCTGGAGGAAAGAAAATCTACTCGTGCCCACAGCACCCTCTCTCTTATTATTTTTTTTTTCTAGAAAGTCCTTCACATCTATCCCCAAATAAATGCCGAGGGTTTTGCTGCATTTCCATTTAAAACCGGAGAAAGAAACTTGATACGGAGGCTTTTGGGTGTTTTCAGAGAGCCTGGGTTGGAAGGCATCGTATAAAGAATTATTAATGACCACAGGGGGTTGGACTCACAGGGGGCTGGCTACTGCAGGGGACATGGGAAATGAAGGACAGTGATCCCCGGAGATGGAAAGCAACAGAGTAAGTGCTGCTATTGCCCCAGCTGAAGGCCTGGAGGAAGTGGCACAGGGTGGGGGACCCCGCTGAAGCCTGACTGTCTCCTTGACTTGAGGAGATGCAGCTGGGCATCTGGGGAGACCAAGGCAGCTGGAGTTCCCAAGGTAGAGTACCAGAGAAGGCAAAGAGAGAACTCCCGAGACCTGCGAGGTCCTGACCAGCACTATATGTACGGAAACCACCTGAGACCGGGTGCAGACCACTTGAATCCTTGAAGCCAACACAGGCCTGGGAATAGTTCCCGCTCCCACCAGCCAGAGTGGAAAATCTCATAATTCATGGAACATCTGTTAGAATACTAAGAAGAGTCTTGCCTCAGTAGTGGAGAAAATTAACCCTAGACTAGAGCCTACTCTGGGCCCACCTAACAAGGCTTAAAAGCAAAGATAAAAAGATTAAACTCCAAATAACTGCATCCCAGAGCAAAGTGCAAGGATATTTATAGGAATACAAAAATATCCAGAATCCAAAACCATAAAGTCCACAGTGTCTGGCACGCAAAGAAGCCGGAAAATATGATCCACAACGAAAAGAAAACTCAATCAAGGGCAACTGAGAAATTATGCAGATGATAAAATTAGTACTCAAGGACTTTTAAAAAGAGTTATAACTCTATTCCAAATGTTCAGGAGGCTTGAGGAAAGATTGAGCTTGTTAAGTACAGACATGGAAGATATAAAAAAAACCCAAATCAAACCTAAATCTGGAAATGAAAACTACAATGTCTAAAATGAAAATCACACTGGGTGGGATTAATAATGGATCAGCCATTCCAGAGAAAAAGATTAGTGAACTGAAGACATACAAGAGAAACTCTCCAAAATGAAACAAGGAGAGAAAAAACTGAAAAAAAAAAAATCAGAGTGTCAATGAGCTGTGGGATAACTTCAGTCAGCTGAGTATACGTGTAACTGAAGTCCCCAAAGGAAGGAGGGCGATTTAAAAAACTATTTGAAGAAATAATGGCTGAAAATTGTCCAAATATGATATAAACTATAAACCCATAGATCCAAGAATCTAACTAACTCCAAGCACGAGAAACAGAAAGGAACTTACACCAAGGAATATCAGAACCAAACCGCTTAAAACCAATAAAAAAGTGAAAAATATTAAAAGCAGCCAGTGGAAAAAAAGAAGAACAAAAGTAAAGATGATATCAGATTTTTTTTGTTGGAAACGATGCAAGCTAGAATACAGAGGGCAATATCTTTAAAGCAGCAAAAGAGGGGGCCGGCCCGGTGGCGCAGCGGTTAAGTTTGCACGTTCCGCTTCTCGGCAGCCTGGGATTCACCGGTTCAGATCCCGGGTGCAGACATGGCACTGCTCGGCACGCCATGCTGTGGTAGGCGTCCCACGTATAAAGTAGAGGAAGATGGGCATGGATATTAGCTCAGGGCCAGCCTTCCTCAGCAAAAAGAGGAGGATTGGCAGCAGTTAGCTCAGGGCTAATCTTCCTCAAATAAATAAATGAATAAATAAATAAAGCAGCAAAAGATAAAAAAAAAAAAAAAAAAACCCGAGGCTGGCCCCACGGCCGAGTGGTTAAGTTCGTGCACTCTACTTCTGTGGCCCGGCGTTTCACTGGACCCTGGGCGCGGACCTGGCACCGCTCATCAGGCCACGCTAAGGCAGCATCTCACATGCCACAACTAGAAGGACCCACAACTAAAATATACAACTGCGTACTGGGGGATTTGGGGAGAAAAAGCAGGAAAAAAAGAGAGAGAGAGAAGATTGGCAACAGTTATTAGCTCAGGTGCCAATCTTAAAAAAAAAGAAAACCCATCTGCCTAGAGCTCTCTGCCCAACAAAATATCTTTCTAAAACCACAGGTGAAATAAAGATTTGTTTTCAGATATACAAAAGCCAAAAGAATCAACCACCAGCAGAGTTATATTTCAAGAAATGTTGAAGGAAGTCCCTCAAGCCAAAAGAAAATAATACCAGATGGCAATTGGGATCTACACAAAAGAAGAAAGAACACCAGAAATGGTAACTATGCATACAAATATAAAGCCTTTTTTCCTTATTATTTAAATCTCTTTTAAAAGATAATTTTTCTAACATAGAAAAAGTTGAAAGAATATTAAACACCTGTATATGCCCATGGATATTCAATAACTATTAATATTCCGCCATATGCACTGCCCTTCATATGAAGTTTTGCCTCTTACGCAAACTGGAAAAAGTCAAAATATTGCTGAACCATTTAAATGCTTCAGTAGCAGATATCATGACATAAGAAAAAAAGAGATAATTGGCTATGTAACAAAAATAACATATATGTTGGGATTTGTTACATATGTAGAAGTAAAATGTATGACAACAATAGCACAAAGGCTAAAAGGGGAGAAATGGAGGCACACTGTGTAAGCTGTCCAATCTACAAGAGATGGTGTAATACCACTTGAAAGTAGATTGTGATACATTACAGATGTACAGTGCAGATTCTAGAGCAACCACCCAAAACAACACAAGTCATTATGGATAATAAGTCAAAAGGGAGATAAAGTAGGATTATAAAAATAATGAATTTTTCCAAAAGATAGCAAAAAATGAGTTGGACAGAGAAAACACATAACAAGACCGTAGATTTAAATTATAAATCAATAACAGAAAGATATCTGGAAAATCCCAACCACTTGGAAATTAAGTAAATAATTCTAAATAGCCCATGAATCAAAGAAGAAATTAAAAGGGAAATTAGGAAGTTTTTCAACCAAATGAAAGGGAAAACACAAATATTAAAATGTGTCAGATGTGGCTAAAGCAGGACTTAAAATGATATTTAATGCACTGAAACATCTATATTAAGAAAGAAGTTCTCAAATCAATGACCTCAGCTTCTACCTTAAGAAACTATAGAAACATTGGTTGCACAACAATGTGAATACACTTAGTACTGAACTGTGCTTACAGTTGGGTGAGACAGGAAATTTTATGCTATGCATCTTTTCACCACAATAAAAAAATAATTAAGAAAATCAACAAGTAGGAGGGTATAAAAGAAACCAAATAACAAAGTATATATACTTTTTAATCCCATTTATATGAAGTTCAAGAACTGGCAAAACTAACCAATGGTAGGGTCCAGCCCCGGGGTGTAGTGACTGTCTGGGGTTTGCAGGTTTGGATGCTGGGCACGGACCTAGCACTGCTCATCAAGCCACGCTATGGCAGGGTCCCACATAAAATAGAGGAAGGTTGGCACAGATGCCAGCTCAGCGACAATCTTCCTCACACAAAAAACTAATCAATGGCAATAAAAGTCAAAAAGTTGCTATTCTTGGGCAGTTGTTATTGACTGGGAAGCGGCATGAGAGAATGTTCTGGGCTGATGGAAATTATCTAGATCCAGATCTGGGTGTGATTACACGGACGTATAGCAGTGTAAACATTCCTCAAGCTCTCAGATTTATACTCTTACAATATGTATTTTATTCCAATTAAAAAAAGTAATAGAAAAAAAAAGAAACTATGGAGAGAGTAAAAAGGTCAGCGGTTGCCAGGGGTTGGTAGGGGAGGGAGAGAAAGGATGAATAAGGTGGAGAACAGACTGTTAAGGCAGTGAAGCTATTCTGTATGACACTGTAATGGTGGCTAATGATGCATTTGTCAAACCCACAGCATATACAACACAAAGAGTGAAGCTTAATGTAACTATAGATTTTAGTTAATAATAATGTCTCAATATTGGTTCATTAATTGTAACAAATGTTCCTCACGAGTACAAAATGTTAATAATGGGGAAACTGTGGGAGGAGAGAGGGGTATATGGGAGCTCTCTGTACTGCTCAATTTTCCTGTAAACCTGAAACTGTTCTAAAAAATGGTCTATTAATTATTTAAATATATTTTTATACATATAGTTCTGTAAATAAATATATTGTTTAATATATATGTATATACACACAAAGCTATCCCACAATAAAGAAAGAACTAGAAAAATGAAGAAAGTCTGACGGAAACACTAATATTTTAAGAGCCATTGTCTGTAGATGGTGGGAGCACTGGTGATTTTTTTTCCCTCTACTTTCCACTTTTCTCTGTTTTCCAAGTTGTTACAATAAATGGGTATTATCTCAGAATGGAAAAACACTTCCCTTCTGTTCTTGAAGGCTCTGTTGAAACCAGATGAGCAGAGAGCAGACACACACCTAATCCAGCACATGACCTTCTTTTTCAGCCAGTGTCAAAAGCCAGGGAGCTCACGCCTTGCCTCCCTCCCTCCCTCCCACTCTCCTCTCTGTGTTTACTTCCTGCCAGAGATAAATAATGAGTCAGAAGCAGGACCCAAGGGGCTGAGGCTGTCCCTGGCTCTGCCTGACACACCCCAGCTTGGCTGAGTATGAGCAGATCCCAGACTTCACAGAAGTTTGTTTGGAAGGAACAGAATGATACTGCTTCAGAGACACGGGGCTCAGTCATTAGGAGCTGGCCCCAGCCACTGCTCGCAAAACAGATCAGATCGTTTTGATTTTTTTTTTCTGGGTCTGAGAACTAACCTTGTTTATAGGGAAATTAAATTTTAAGGACAAACTGGGGTTTGCCTTCTAATTATGGAGACCACAACATGAGTATTTTCAGACACCAGTGAGATCTCAGCATAATGGCTATGAGCCTGGACTTTGAGTGGCATCAGCTCAAGCTGGATTCTAGTCCCCACTATGCCACGTACTGTCTCTGTGACCCGGGGCAAGTTCCTTAACATCTCTGAGCCTCGGTTTCCTCATCTAGCCCCCAGGACACCTGCATTCATCCACACTGAGCTGCTGGCTGAGGTACGTGTTTAGGACCCGGGTCTGAAGCCCAGCATGCAGTAGACTCAATCCACAAAGGACAGTGGGAGGCGAGGCATGACAGACATCCTTGCCTTTCATTTGAAGCCCACTTTTTCATTTTTTTCAAACCGTCTTTCTACCCTTCCCTAAGCTGCTGTTACCCAAACACCAAGGGGTTTAGTTCCAAGCAGGAGTTTGTATTTTTGAAAAAGCCAAGAGGTTGAGCTTAATGAATAAGCTACATCTCTTCTTTCCCACATTAAAGAAGTTCTGAAATTTCCTATTTGAGAGGCTAGCGAGTCTAGTCGTCCCTAAATTCTGTTTCCCATAGGTCTATGATAATTACAGCTCTTCCCTCTGCCTGGGACTCTCTTCTTTTCCCCCACAAACCCCTCCTTCTACTCCCCGAGACTGGGTCTGTGACCACGGAACTCGGCAAATATACCTGGGTCAGCCAGTTTTTCATATCTCAGCAAATGGTCCCGTCAACCCGGTTGCTCAAGCCCAAACGTCAGGAATCTTCCTGGGTTCTTCTCTCTCTCCTTCTAAGACCAACCTGCCAGCAAGCCCTGGCATCTCTGGTTCCCAATTATCCACAATATTCAGAGCTACACAGTTCCTCCATCTCCGCTGCCTCGCCTTAGTCCGCGCATTCTCAGTGGGCCAGAGTCAGACCAGGAGCACGAACACTGGCTCTTGGGAGGCGGAAAAAATCTCAGCTATGACAATGTTTGTGGCCTCCGAAGGCCACAAGAAATAAGCATGTGCACTACATCCATGGGGTTGAAACTTCTCGGGGAGGCAAGGCAGTCAGGAAGAAAAGGTCTATAAAGATTGCTGTTGGGGGCAGGGGTGGGTGATAACAGTAAGGTCGAGAATCCCTTCCCTAGCTCAAGGCACCACTGCGTCCCGCCAGGGTCCTGCAATGGGCTCTTCTCTGACCTCGTGGCCTCTAGTCCTGCCCCCTTGCATTCTCCATTTAGCAACCAGAGAGGTCCTGTTAAAACAGAAATCGGTTCATGTCACCTAAATCCGGATTCCTCTCCACGAGGCCCTATCCTGACCTGCCCTCCTCCCCACGTCTCCCTCCCTCCTTAGCCTCTGTCTGTTTCTCTAACACACCAAATTCATTCCCACCTCAGGCCCTTTGCACTGCCTGTCCCACCACCTGGATCTTCCCATGCTTGCCACCTTTTTGCCCTTCCAGACTCACTTCAGATATCACCTCCTTCCCTGACCATCTAATCCAGTGGTTCTCAAACTTCAGGGTGCATCAGAGTCACCTGGAGGGCTTGTTAAACACAGATTGCTGGGACCACTCCTAGAGGGTCTGAGTCAGTGAGTCTGGGGTGGGGCCCAAGACCATGCATTTCTAATAAGTCCCCAGGCGACGCTGAGCGGGGAACCTCACTTGAGAACCACCAGTTTAACGTAAACATCCCTTCCTGTTACCGACCAGCACCACACGCCAGCTGGACGTCTTTCCGAGCCCTGAGTACCTGAGAGCATCTGACACTACAGTCTCCTTTCCCGCCCAGCAGAGCCCCTGGGGCTCCCGCTGTCCACTGTGTCCCCAGCGGCCAGCACAGCGTCAGACCCAGAGCAGACGCTCAGTAGATACTCGTTGAGAGAAGAAAAATAGAGACGAGAAGGGAGGGAGGCAGAGTTTGACGTATGCTAATTACCCCCAGGTTCTGAGCCTTAATTTTCAAGTTCACAGAAGAGCAGACAGAAGCTGGCTACCGTGATTGGCCTGTGGGGGACCCCGGTCAGTGTTTCCCACAATTTATCGTAAGGATCACAGGGGCTTCTTATTAAAAACAGGTTTTGGGGTCTCACTCCAAATCGACTGGACCAGACTATTCAAGGGAGGGGCCAGGAAATGGGGTATTTTAACTGGCAATAAGGCAGCCCTGGTGACGGGTCACTATTTCACTGATTTCCCTGCTCAGAAGAATCCCCGAGGGTGCTTACTACAAACACAGCCTCCAGGCTCCACATTTGGCGACTCTGATTCAGAGGGACTAGCGTGGGGTCTAGGAATTTATTTAACGATCCCCCAGGTAAATCTCTCGATCTGGGGAGACTGGAAAACACTGCTGCATGTGAGTTCGTTTGCTACCCTTCTCCCCAACCCTGATCTGTTCCTATGCTCTTAAACACAACGTCACAAAAATAAGCACTGGAATGAGCCGACCCATCTGAGAAGAACTCGTGTCAATGACCGAAACCACCATGAGGATACCATAGGACTTGGGGCCATTATGCTCTACCGTCACCCCATCAAACCGTCACTCCTCCCTAGGCCGGGGCCCAGATTAACTAAAGGCCAGTCCAGCATGGTTCCCGCTAGACTTGATGCTCTTTCCTTCCACGTGGCTAAAGCTGGTCGGAGCGTCCCTGGAGCAGCTCTCACAGGGACGTCCCAGGTTCTGATGTTGCATCTTCCTTTTGGGTTCTTGGCCCAGAACCTTAGCATCTTCTTTGACTCCACCTCCTCCACCCACACCCGGGCTGTCACCAGGTTCTGTGGGTTCTACCTCGGGGTGGTTTCCCAGCCACCATTCCTCTACCATAAGGGCATCCCTTACTGCTCTCCCAGCCCTCGCCTCCAGTGCACCAACCTGAGCCCCTAAATTCATGTCTGAACTCTTTCCTTCATGCATAAACCCTTGTTTAAATGCAAACAAACCAACCGCAAAGCACTTCCCCAGCTTCCTGTTCCCTGCAGGATAAAATCTCAGCCCCTCCCCTGACCTCCTCAGTCTGGCTTCTCTTCTCCAATCTTGTTGTTAGTGAACACTCAGCCCCGAGGTCTGGGCTCCCTTCCTGCTCAGCCACAGAGAGGTCTGAGTCAGGAATTCTGCCCCTACCTGGAATGGCCTCTATAGCTGTCCCATTTAGCTCAGGTACCCCCCCCCCCCCCCCCCCCCCCCCCCCCCCCCGCCCCCGCGGCCCGCGC
>NC_060268.1:174220796-174287449 GCF_021613505.1 Equus quagga | reverse complement strand
CCCCCCCCCCCCCCCCCCCCGCCAGGAGACTCTCCTCATCCAATCCAGCCCTTGGAGTAGGGTGCTTCTTCCAACCCCAACAGCACGGAGCCCGGGGCAGTGGCACAGCTGTGTGGCATAGTGCAACGGCTCTCATAGTGCTGGTTGTCCCTGCACCAGCAGCATCAGCATCCCCTGGGAACTTGTTAGAAATGCTCATCCTCAGGCCTCACCCCAGCCCTACCGAAACCGAATCTCTGGAGGAGAGGCCCAGCAATCTGTGTGTGGACCAGCCTTGCGGGTGGTCCTGATGCCTGCTCACGTCTCAGAAGCAGCAGACGATGGTTAAGACTCTAGGCCTGTTGAGTTTCCAGTCCTTCCTCAGTGACAAAGACGCTGGAAATTCACTAGGAAACCCTTAGGGTCACTCCCTGGGACAAGTCATTCATCTCTGAAATATTGTCTATACTTTCCTTGGAAGAATGAGCAAGTTCGATATTGAAGCACAGGAAACGGTCACTACCCAACAAATTTTTACTACAAAAATGATAGTTTCCTCTGGTGCAATCTAACAGCTTCATTACCTGGGGAAAGATTGTATGATAAGACCCGTTGTGTTTTGAGGGTTTAAAAGGAAAGGACTGCCCATCTGTGGTTGTTGGTACCCCCAAGGAGGGGTACCTCCTTGAAAGGGATGGACCCAGAATCAGCCCAGACACAGGCGTCCAGGGCAGCTGTCTCAGGGGTGTACTTTGCTAAGTAGTAAGAGGCACAACCTGGGGTTAAGCTTCGTCCCAGGTGAGCAGGACCACGCCCCTCAAGAGAGGAGGGTCTTGCTCAGGATGGCGTCAGGGAGGCGCCGCCCAGCTTCTGCGGGGTTTGGCCTACGCAGGGCTGAGTTACAACAGTGACACCACATGGCAACTGGAAAGCAAGGCAGTTCAGCTAGGGGCCTCCCCACGTGGCTGAAGAACTTACCCCCTTGGGGGATGCATAAACCCAGTTCTCATGTGGTTCAGAGGGAGGAAAAGCCTCGAGGAGAAAACACTGGACTTTCTACCACTAAGACACAGGTGTCATAGGGCTCCAAGCCTCGGTCTCGCCATCGCTAGAGGAGAGATCACGCCCGTGCAGAGGGACGCTATTTGGAAATAGTAACACATGCCTTTCTCCTTATTTCTTCCCTTGCCTTCAGGTCCAGCTGGAGCCACTCCAGGCCTTTCTGTGTTTTCTCGCTGGGCTTTTTCCAAGCAGAAAACAGAAGCAGTTTGAGGTCAATGGTTTTTCCCATCTTTTGTAAAAACCTATAATACATCCTTTGAAGAGAAAAAGCTGGTTATCCAATGAGGCAGAGAGAGAAGGCAAATGCATTTTAGAAGGAAGAGAGGGCAGGAAAAGGGTTTAGAAAGGGTCTGAGGGTGCTTCCCTGCTTCCTGACCGTGTCCTCAGGCTTACCGGGGGAGGAGCACAGAGGGGTGAAGGGAATGGCCATGGGGCTCCCGGCCTCACCAAAGATGCCCACGCGCCAAAGGTGGCATGAAAGCAGCACAGCCACAGGGCCCGAGGGACAGCGTAGCCCAGACCGGTGGGCATCTCGGTGGTGATGGGGTGGGGAGGGGACGGACGGATGATGGCCTCAATACATGGGGTCAGGAGAGGGGGGTCCCAAGGATGGCTGACAAAGGCATTCCCACCAGCCTAGCAGAGGAAGGAGATGCAGAATCAGAAGTGAATTGACTTAGAGAAAATAAAATTTTATTTTGTACGCATAGAGCATTGGGCATAGTGTCTGATGCCCATCTGGGAAATGAATGTTGAATGCTATTGTCATCATTACTGTGGATGCCCATGGCATGCCCCCCTGAAATAGTACATCCTCTCTTCCTATAAACATCCTGACTCCACGACAGACCCATCGTCAGCCCTGGAGAACAGGAGCCAGGCCACCTCTTGATAGTTTCTGTTAGTTGATAGTTTTAATAAGTCCAGGGCCCTGTAGGACAGACACGCTCGCATTTATGGAGGAGAACTGTGTCTCTAATCGTCAGCAGGAAGTTGCTTCCCTGAGCCTGCTCTTAGAAACCCCCTCTTCTATGCTCAATTTGCATGCCAACGAGAGGCAAGTCTTCTTCAAGGGAAAAATAATAATTGACCAAAGCTGAGGAAAAAGACACAAAAGACCTTTGAGCTTCTATTAGTCCTCGACCCAGCTGCGACCCAGGCCCCAAATAACTCTCAAGCCTCTCCAGAGATCCCAGAGCCTCAGGCAGATGAGGAGGGAAGAGCTGGACCTCGGGTCGCAGCCAGCAGTGACTTCTGTTGTGCAGAGTACCCGAAAAGATGAATCCCTCCATTAGTTTCATGACCATCTGGAGCCAATTGAAATGAGCCATCCGGTCTCATTAGGGCCAAATATTAAAACCCTTGTCCAGTGACCCTGATAAAAAAAGTTTGTGAAAATGGTACAGTCATGGGGGTCTGGGAGGCAAAGGAGACCCCCCTTTTGCAGACAAGAGAGGTCAAAGGTGCTGTTCAAGGCATATTCTGTGATTTCCTCAGCAGAAAGAACACTCTGCCCCATCTGATCACCATTTCCCTACAGAAATCTATTGTTTATGCCAAAAAGTTCGAAGTGCATCCTCTGGAAACCACAGAACCGGAGCCACCCGGAAAATCACACCAGCCAGGCGTGGAAATTCCTGCCACCAGGGGTCGCTCTTACTTACCCGTGACTGTCTGCAGCCTAAGGCCGAAGCAAAAAAATGTTGATGCGACTCTTAAGGGGAAAAGCTCTTGCTGAGCATTTGTGACCCAAAGTTTCACTGTCTGTTATCTACGACGGCGGGGGGGTGGGTGTCTATCATTTCATTTTGCATTTTTGTTCTTTGGAACTCCTGTTCATTTGTTTTTAAGGCCTGTAATTACAGTCTCCGGGAAGCTGGGCTTCAATCCTTCAGGAGGGTTTTTCTAACCAGATCCAAGGCCTATTCACATGCCCAGCCCACAAGCACTTATTAATTGCCTCCAGTGTTCCCGGCCTCTGTCGGTTCTGGGGACTGAATTTTCATGTCTGCTGGCCCTCTGCTTGTGAATGCCCCCAAGGCCGTGGGTGGTGAGCACTCCACGGGAAGATTCTATTGGACTTCTTCCCAGCAGCCGCGGCAGGGAAATCAGGACCTGACTCTGGGTCATAATGAGGAGCCACTGGGCGATGCGCCACACCTGCATGGCCACATTCCGCTGTGACAGTGTGGCCTCGTGGGTTTCTGGAATTCGTCCGCCACCCTCCTTGGGACTGAGGGCGTGGCCCTTTAGTAATTGTCCTTTGAGTCCCCTGTCTCATCATCCAGTGCCCACATAGGCTACCATGCTGGACTTATGTCCTATGCAGACCCCAACTTGGCCACAGATTAGACCTCCCTGAGAAGCCCCTGGGCAGCCATGATCGTTTTCACTGTGAGTTCTGACGACGGAGATAAAGCACCCGGAGCGCTGCTGGAACGGGAGCCTGTAATTACTAATTTCATCTTTGGGAGACATTAACTTTCCAATCATGCAGGTCCAGGCAATCACAAACAGGTGTATGAGCCACTGCTTCGAACATCTCACCACGGATCCTTTTTTTAAGGGTAAATTTTCCAAAAGGAATGGAGCACACACATGCAGAGCCACGGAGAGCTGGCCCCACTGGGCCGTGTCAGTCCCCCATCCCACCTCCTACCTGGGCAAGGCCCCACGCTCAGTGCTTCTGGGCTTCTCCTCTGGCTTCCCCTTTATGTTTGGACTGTTCCCAGGTGGCTGCACGGATCTTGGACTCTGAGCAGACGAAGGCCTCTGAGCCAGAGGAAAGAGAAATTGGAAATGAAATCAAATAGGAGCCTCTGAAAACACAAAAACATTTATCAATGGGCCACTGACCACAACACTCAAGGGCAAAGTTGTTCATTTGCTTTATCATCCGACTGAGCTCTGACTGTGTGCCGGCACTGAGCCACGCTTGGAGGATAAATGATGAGCACAGCCACACATGGCCCCTGCTCTCACCCAAGGCAGGAGAAACAGTTAAACCAGTGAGTTTCTAAGAAACCAAGACGGGGGACACCTGCCACACTTCGGGGGTCATCTGCTCCTTGGAGAAAGTGGGGATATTTAACTTAAGATCTTAAGGTGATCAATTCGTTTGTGGCACCAACTAGATGAAAATACATTTTCTTTCTCCTGTGCCCCATGGTTTTGCCTACCAGAATTCAGCTGGAAACGTGAAGAAAAAAAAAAACTGAAGGAAGAAAACGATGAGCCTTTGGAAATTTGGGGCCACCCATTTGAGGTCCTAACTGATCTGAGAGGTGGTCCCCTTCTCTTTAACTCCCACAATAAGCTTGTCTGCTGTTTAATTGATTTTTAAAACCAAGATGCAAAAATATAACGGACAGTCAAAACTTCAAATCACAGGACAGAAAGAGATGAGAGGTTTTAAAAGCTCAGTTTAAGTGATGCTCATTTAAGTATGATATAAAAACCAGGGGCCGGCCCTGTGGCCCAGTGGTTAAGTTCACGCGCTCCGCTTTGGTGGCCCAGGGTTTCGCTGGTTCAGGTCCTGGGCGTGGACATGGCACCGCTCGTCAGGCCATGCTGAGGCGGCATCCCACATGCCACAACTAGAAGGACCCACAACTAAAATATACAACTATGTACTGGCGGGATTTGGGGAGAAAAAGCAATTAAAAAAAAAAAGATTGGCAACAGTTGTTAGCTCAGGTGCCAATCTGAAAAAAAAAAAGAATGATATAAAAATCAAAAATAGGGAGAGGGCTTCTATACACCCCAAGCAGTATTTCCCAAAGCAGCAGGGGTCTGCGATTTTGTCTTCCCAGACCAGACACTGGTCCCTGAAGCCCCCTCTCTGAACAACAAACAAGCCCTCCTTTGGCGCTGGCTCTGCCTTCTAAGGAACTGTTCCACCCATCTCCTCTGTCCCGGAGGTTCTCGTGGAAATGGCGATCGGAGAGCCCGACACCCCTGCCCATCAGGGTGTGCACAAGACTCGGGTCAAGCCAGGTCCTTCTGCAAAACTCCCCAAAGAACCAGAGGGACAGGAATGTGGTGGTGGGTTCTGCAGAATGTGAATGCAAGCGTTACTGGCAGCCTTGTGTCTAGCAGCCTGCAGCCAGAGAGACTGGAGCCAGCAGGCAGAGAAAAGCTGATGAGAGACAGAGGGAGAGGGTCCTTGTGCTGTCAAGACCTTGGCTCCACTTGGCCCTGGGGTCCAGCCTCATTCTGCCTTTTCCATCCAGAGGTTACGTGAGATCTTCCTCCCTGTTTGCCTTAGCTGGTACCGGCTGGATTTCTGTCACTTGCAAGCAGAAGAGTACATTCCATAGATGACTAGACGAGCTTTGAGGGAAACAAAGTGTTCTCTGGTCAAATAGGTTTAAGAAGCGCTCCGTGATGCAGCCCTCTTTTAGAAATTCAGGATGCACGTTAGAATTGAAGGTTCTGAGAAGTTCTGGAGTAAAATAACATTGAACTTAACCCAGGGTTTCCCAAAGTTTCTTGACCACAGGACCCTTCGTTCATGGGCCACCTGTTAACATCTCATAGAGCTAGTGTTCCGTGGCACCTGCTTTTGAGGACAGTTTCTCTCCACCTTGTTTGAATCTGGCCGATGATCCAAATCCTCAGAGCAGGGCGGCCCCTAGCCCGTGCGGCGCCTTTGTGGAAAGTGGAAGGTGGCGCTCCTCTGGGCGGGCGCATGGCTTGTGAGCAGTGCCTTTGTGTGAATTAGAAAAGCTTCTCTTCCCTCTAGCACATGGAGCTCAGACCTAGGCACGTGGCTTGCTGGGTACTTGGGAGAAACCAAGCTCCATGACCTCCAGCTCTGTCCTCGAGGAGCCCCATCTTGCAGGCAACGCGGTGGAGATGGGCACCAGGGGCCAGGCAGGAGGAGCTCCTCCGGGCTTCACTGCGCTCCCTGCGGCTCCCTGCTGGAAATCTTATCTCTCCCCTCAGGGGACTCTGCTCTCCCACACAACCCCAGAGAGAGACCCAGCCCGGTCCTGCCCATTAAAGAGGGCAGCTGGAGATGCAAAAAGCATCTCCTGAGCCCAACAGTTCACCAGCAGCGCCTATGCACCCTGATCCAGCGAGATTATTTGATGAATAACTCATTTCACCCAGACCTTCCAAAATGTAACATTTTATTTATTGATTTGTTGATTCATTCAATCTCCTAAGAAACATTCATCTAAAGCCTATCACGTGCCAGAACCAGTGCTAGAAGCGGGGGCTCCAAAAATGAGTAAGACTCCATCCCTGCTCTCGAGTTGCTCAGTCTAGGGACCCACAGACCCCAGCGCTGTGACCACAGAGATGCGAACACGGGGGCACCCAAGGAGGAGAGCCAGGCCCCCCAGGAGGGAGGGGCCCCACCCGCCCACCTCCATCAACCTCTAGGTTAGGGTTGTTGTGAGCTAATCTGGGGAGCTTCCGAGGGACAATGGGGTGCAAATCCTCCGCCTGACCTGAACCTGGGGGTCTTCTAGTGACCTTGAACCTTCTGTTGGATGGGCTGCCGTCCTTGACCTTCAGACACAGCCTGAAGAACAGCTTAGCTTCGCCTATGTTTCCCCCACCTGGTGCATTTCTCTGTGCGACTGGCTGCTGGCGTTCCCCCAGTGGCATCTACATAAAAATATAGAAGATGCCTCAACTCTCAGGGGCCCAGGCGTTCCAGTGCTAACAGGAATACTACAGTTAGAAAATTTCCATTCACTTCTGCTGAGACAGTGTGTGTGGGAAAATAACAACACAACAACAACAATAATAACTTCTGCTTATTTAACTTACGAGGTGCTAGGCATTGAGCCAGTAGCTTTCCATAAACCATGTCGTTGGATCTTCGCAGCAGCCTAATGAGAAAGATGCTAATCATGTTCCTGTTTAGAACTGAGGCTTTGAGAGGTTAAGTAACTTGGCTGATATCACACAGCCGCAGAGTCTGGGTGGATCTGATTCTCTCTGACCCAGAGTGAGGAAAGGCCTCTCTGTTTGATCCCTGCAGTGGGGGATACTCAAGGAGGGAGAGAGAGCTGGGGCTGATTCCTCACCTAAGAGGGGGGCTGCTGACCCCCGGCTGGCTGGACCCTTTCCTGAAACGAGAGCCCCTGGCCTGGCCTGGGGGCCTCAGTCTCCTGATCTGTGAATCTAGGAGGATAATCACCCCCAGAGGACAGTATCCAGACAGTACAAACTTCAAATCACCGTAAATTCAGACTCCAAGCGCTCCTGATCCTCCTGAGCAAGGTTCTTTCTCTATGTAACATCACTACCTTCGGATGCACGATTTAAAAAATTTACTACGATAACTCAAGAATGACAGTACAGAGGGAGTGACACTTTTACATCAGGGTCCTGAATTTTTAAAATCATAACCCAATTCCTACTTGCCTAACTGTCATGCCGGCCTCAGCTCCAACCCCTTCCGCAGCCAGGCCTCCCCTTCCATGACCAGATGATCTGCCGTGAATTATTCTGCAACTAATTTAACAAATAAATCTCCTGCCCTTTCTTCTATGATCAAGGTCACTTTAAAGTAATTCTGGAAAGACGTTGACATGTCTAACGCCCCAGACAGATGCAAACAACAGATGGAACAAGGAGACAGATCTTTGCTCTGACTAAAGGAGAAAAAAGGGACCACATGCTCCGTTTCCTCAGGCTAAGGAAATATAACATGGGCTCAGATCCATCTTTGAAGAAAAAAGAGTCCACCTTTCTCCCTTTTCAACCCCACTCCTCTTCCTAATAAAAAGCTAATCTGCAAGAAGAATACCAGTTCCCTCCAACAAAACCATATCTGGATGGAGTTAAAATGAAAGCGAGAATACTATCCACAGGAATGGCACATTGCACTTTTCAAAGTGCTCTGACATCCATCCGAGTCGTACCAAACCCCTGTGAGCTAAACAGGCAGGTAAAGTAATGTTTTCCATTTTCCAGATGAGAAATAGAGGGTTGAGTGGCTTGGCCAGGTCTTCTGCCTTGAAGTCCAATGCTCTTTCCACAATAAAAATAACACCCAACACGTACATAGCACTTTTTCTGCTATAAAAATAATAGCAAATTTATTATTATGAACACTTTCTATGTGCCAAGTATTATTCTTTTAAGTGCTTTACTTATTTAAACTCATTCAATCCTTACAACAACCCTATTTTACAGATAAGGTCACTTAGCACAGAGAGGTCAAGCCACTTGCCCAAGGTCACAGTGTGGAAGTGGTGGAGCCAGGACTTGGACCCAGAGGGTTGGAGGCAAGAGCCCGTGCTCTTGAGCTTTACCTTATACCGCCTCCCCAGACAGTGGGAATAGCTGCCTACGATCCCTGACATCTTCCTGCCACGCTCCAAGTAACTAAAACAACTGGACATTTATGAATAATGTGGTACAGGAGCCTAGATTCAATGCCCAGAATAGCACCTGGCACAGAGGGGCACTTCATAAATATTTGTTGAATGTTTGAAAAATAGATTATTCCCGTTCAGTCTGGTAGCCACTTCAGTGAACGGGGGTGGGGAGCATGCCCGGTCCTCAGAACTCTCGCTTTTGCTACATTTCCCACCGTGTCTTTGAGGCCTCCATCCAGTTTCCCCATCCTAGCAACGGTCCTAAGCCCTGTTGCTTACACGATCTCAAGGAGTCTGTTGTGTCAACAGACGTCACTGCAAAACAGCACACGTTTCTAAAGTTACCCTTCCACTTCCAAAGCGCAGGCTGGAAAAAAAGCATTGGCAACCCTCCACATGACAAACTGACTTGTCAAATTGCTTCTTCCAATCTTTCCTTTGCTGCCACTGCTTGGGTAAACAAACAGCCTTTCTTTGGCTCTGGAATGCTCCAGACCCTGGGTCTATTTTAAAGCAATTTCAAACAGTCACAGCAACTTTCCAGTCCTGAAAAAAATACACTTTATCAAGAGCTAAAGTGTTTCACTACCGAAAAAAAAAATCCCTTCACCTTACCTCTTAAATGTGTTCCCTCTCTCTAGACCTCAGCTTACTGGTCAGGCCGAGAAAGAGGCTTAATTAACATGGTTAGATCACGACCAGAGTGTCTTGCCAACTCACCCACTCTTTGAACAGGCTTCTGGGAGCAGTGTGACTGCAGGTGAATGCTGGGAAGTAGACCAAAGGTCGTCCCCATGGCGCTGGGCATCGGGTTTCAGAAACAACTGCCAGGCTGCCAAATATGGAGGAGCAACACATGTTCGGGGCTGGGGCCTGCGGGCTGCCCATCTTCCCCGTCAAGAGAGGGCAAATGGTCAGACCAGTTCTGCTAGATCCCAAACATTTCTTCCCCTCCAAGGTGAAAATGAGAGGCGGAAGCCGCTCACTCCTACTGGCAGCAGACGACACCAACAGCCCCAAGGCTCGGCCCGCAGGTACTCCGTCAGGCCAAGAAGGGAGGCCCCAAGGTGGAATTTTAGGCTTCCCCAAATGGAATGTTTCTGATGTAGTATGGTAGAAAACCAACCTTTGGAGCCAGAGAGAGCTGGGTTTGAATCCCCAGTCTTTAAAAGATGGAGGAAATAAGAGACTCGAGTTGGCACTGAGATCTTGTTGACTCTGCCTCGTGTCTGGGAAGCACTGAGTCTACATTCTAGGTCGACACAGAAGCTTTAAAGAGAGGAGCTAAGACGTTGAGTTTGGAGGAAGCTGGAGGAAGAAAAAGTGGGAATTCTCTGTACTATCTTTGCAACTTTTCTGTAAATCTGAAAATAGTCCAAATAAAAGTTTAATTAGGAAAAAAAAGACACAATTCCTACCCTCCTGGAACTTACAGTTTAGTGAACGAGTGAGAAATACGCATCCAATAAATAGTATCTATCTTCCCCTCCTCAAAAGCATCTGGGTCAAAAGCGGTAGGAGTGACCCCAAAAGGACCCAGGAGCCCCACAGATGCCAGAGTTGATGTGTTCTGGCATCTTTAGTCTGCAGGGAAATGAAAACCTTTAAGACTTCAAAACACTGCTCAACAATAATGCCCTGTATGTGTTTAATATTTTAGAAGCAATATAATTTAAAGAGAGCTGGACCAGTTCAGAAAACCCAAATCATTTCACCTCTTGGAGCCTGTTTCTCCATCAGTAAAATGGGGACCACAGTCCCTGGCCTGCCTGCCAAGGTGGGTGACAGAACCACCTTGTCAATATGGCCAAGAAGTGTGCAAATGGAGGGAGAGTCTCTTTATTCGAAGAGTTGGGTTTGTCAGGATGGTCTACAGTGTCCTGTGATTTTTACTCCATTATATTTGAAATGCAGACATAAACCTTATTTTTCGCTCCTCTAGAATTCCTACATCCACCCATTTTCATGCTAGAGCAGCACAAGGCTTGACTCAAGAATAAGGTGCAGTAGTTAAATCCAAGCTTTTTACTGCCTATTTAGCTGTAAGCTTTCAGGCTCTATGCCTCCAGGACCATATCTGGAAGATGGGGATCATAATTATTGAGTTGTTTTGAAGGTGAAATAAAATAATGCACAAGAAGCACTCAGCACAAGGTTAGACCATAGTAAACACTCACAGATGCTAGTTATGATTATTACAAAGAAGAAACTGATTCAAAACTCATTAATTAAAGGCCCCAGTGGCTATCTCAGCTTAGAGCTAAAGCAGTTAATCAGATTCTTCAGAAGATGCATCCAGCCCAAACCTGGAGCCATGGAGTTCACAAACTTTAATAATCGTTGCAGTGAAAATTAGCACCACCCCCTGGGCTGGGCGATTCCTGCAAGAGAGGCTGTGGGAGCGGATGGTCACAATAAAGGAGCTCTCCACTGCTATGAACGTCGAGTTCGTGCTGGTTAATTGTCTCTTTGCTCAATTTCTTTCTCATTAAATGCAGCTAAGTCATCCCAGATGCCTACCTTCCACCAGTAGAATATGAAAGATGCTGTTTCTTTCAGCGTTGGTCTCATGCTGTTGTAATGTTGGCTTTCTCAGAAACTAAAGAAAATACTTCCCTGTTCAACTCGGAGCCCCAAGCATTTGCAGCTTTAAGCAACACATGCGCATACTTATGGGCTGTGTATCTACCAAGAGAAATACTGATCCCACAGTGCCTGGGCCACAGCCAGCCTCAGCCTGCAGAAACGTGCTCCATCACGTTTCTGGGTCATCGCGACTCCAGGGCTGGGTCACGTAGCACAGATTCTCCTGCTCTCCTGGCCCTCTGTTCCATGGATGTCAGAGAATTCCATAACCTAAGGCCACAGTGCTGAGGTCACCTTCAGAAACAAACCTCAGGCCCGGGCTGTCTCTTGGATGCTGAGCCAGGAACCAGGGGGACCTGCCCCAAGGAAGCCTGGGCTGGGTGGGGGAGGCATGCGCAGTCACCTGCTCTCAATTCTCCAGGTCCCATTTATTTCCCACTCATCCTTCAACTCTGAGCTCCAACAGCAGCTCCCCAGGAGAGCCTGCCCTGACGCTCAGGGCCAGGCCAGCTGTCTTTGCACTTGCCTTCTTGCTGCATAGCATTGACCACAATTTCTATAGCTGAAATTCATTTTTTTTTTTCTGAGACTCTAACTACAGAAACATATAGACACTGGAATGGCTTTAGAAAAGTTTCAGCCATCAGAAGAGACCTCCTCGTCTCGCCCTCCTCCCACCCTCATGATTCCCAGGTATGTCTGCTTCTGTCTTTTCTCCACCAATGCCCAATGGTGGAAGTGTCTCTCCTCTAAGCCCACCCCTGCTCCCATCCTACTCCCTCTCAAACACTCAAGGTCAGCCTTCCTTCAGTTGACCCTTCCCCTCCCTGTCCTTCATTGATCACTGCCTCTCTCCCTCATTCTCAAGAACACACAGGAATCTAGTATCTTCAGGCTTTAACTAAATCTTTCATGCAACTCTCTCCTCTAGCTACTGTCCCAATATGCTGCTCCCTTTTTTAGAAAAACTTCTTGGATTAGCTACACACCTCTTGCCACAGCCTTATGTCCAATTCCCTCATCAACCCTCCCCCATCCAGCCTGCACCCCTGTCATTCCACTGAAACTGTGCTCGTCAGGGGCCTGCAGGGCAATATGAGGTTTTCCTCATCACCAGTGGCTTCCATCTTGCCAAATCAACGGAGAGGTGTCTGCTCCTTGTTTCTCAGAAGCACCTGATGCCGTTATACCCTCTCACCTCTTGACATTCTCCTCTTATGTTCTCCCAGGTCACTCATTTTCCTTCGTCTTCAGCCAGCTCCGACTCCTTCAAAGACTCCCCCTTCCCCCAGGCTCACGTCTAAATGTTGGCGCATCTCGGGGCTTAGTCCTGGGTCCACTTTCCCATCTCTCATTCTCTCCCCAGGTGATCTCATCCAGTCACATGGCTTTAAATACCAATGCTGATGACTCAACCACACATTTTAAGCCCCACCTCTTGTGCACCCAAATGCCTGTTAGATCTTGGAGTGCCCAATAGTCATTCACTTTTTATGGCCAAACCAGAACCTTTGATTCTCTTCCTTCTCCCCAAACTGGCCCATCCTCCAATCCTCTCCATCTCAGGAAATGAAATTCCCATCTAGCTCACGCCTCAGGACAAACACCTCAGGCTCTTTCTTGATTCTGCTCCTTTCCCATCCCCCGAATTCAATCTGTCGTCCAGCCTGTCCTCTCTGCCTTCAAAATAGGTCCCGAGTCTAGAGACCTCCTTCCCTGCCACCTCATTCCAAGTCACAGTCATCTCCGCCTTTGACTTCTAAATAGCCTCCTAGCCAACGTCCCTCCCCCCTTCTGCCCTCTGCCCCTTAAAGACCACTCTCTACAGAGCAACCACAGCCCCCTTTTCAAAATCTCACACCAGTTCCTGTCATTCCTCTGCTGAAAACCCTCCAACGGCTCTGCTTCACAGTCGGGATGAAGCCAGCCTCTTACCCAAGGCCAAGAGCGACCTACAAGACTGAGCGCTCACCCGCCTCCTGGCCTCACTTCTCACCACAGCTTCTCTCACCACCGTCCTTCAGCCACATTGGCATGCTTTACTGATCTTAAAATACAACCAGCTTGTTCCTCCCTGACACGTTACACTTGTTCCCTTTTCCAGAATGCTCCTTCTCCATAACTTATGTGGCTATCCCCTTCTTAGCACATCAGACCTCTACAGAGAGGGCTCCTCTGACCACTCACCAAACAGCCTCTAAACACAATGAGATACCGCTTGACACCCACTAGCATGGCTGTAATTAAACAAACACCAACAACAGGAAGCGCTGAGTGTTGGTGAGGATGTAGAGAAACTGGAACACTCAGGTATTGCTGGTGGGAATGTGAAATGGTGCAGCCACTGTGGAAAAGTTTGGTGGGTCCTGAAAAACTTAAACATAGAATTATCATATGATCCAGCAATTCCACTTAGCTATATACCCAAAAGAACTGAAAATAGAGATTTGAACAGATATTTGTGCACCAATGTTCATAGCAGCCTTACTCACAATATCCAAAAGAGTGGAAACCACCGAAAAGACCATCAACAGATGAACGGATGAAAAATGTGGCACATCCACACAACGAAATATTACTCAGCCACAAAACAGCGGCAGGTATTGATATGCGCCACAACATTATGCTAAGGGAAAGAAGCCAGACACAAAAGGTCATGTATTGTATAGCTTGATTTATAGGAAACATCCAGAATAAGTAAATCCATAGAGACAGAAAGCTGATTAGTGATTGCCAGAACCTGGGGGATGACGGGAATGGGTAGTGTCTGCTTAATGGGTAGGAGGTTTCCTTCGGGGGTGATGAAAATATTTTGAAACTAGATAAAAGGAGTGCTCACACAGCGTTGTAAAGGTACGAAATGCCACTGAGTCATACACTTTAAAACAGCTAATTTTATGTTATGTGAATTTCATCTCAATAAAAAACATGAAAATAGCCTCCTATGGAAAAGCTTCATGATATTGGACTTGCACTGATTTCTTAGCTGGGACATCAAAAGCACAGGCAACAAAATTAAAAAATAGGTAAGCTGGACGTCATCAAAATTAAAAACTTTTGTGCATCAAAGGACACTAACAAAACAACGAAAAGCCAACACACAAAATGAGAGAAAATATTTGTAATCATATATTTGATAAAGGATTGATATCCAGAATATGTAAAGAACTCCTGCAACTCAACAACAACAAAAACCAAACAACTCAATTAAAAAATAGACAAAGGACTTGAATAGACGTTTCTCCAAAGAAGATATACAAATGGCCAATAAGCACATGAAAAGACGCTCAGTCTCACTAATCATTAGAGAAACACAAATCAAAACCACAATGAGATACCACCTCATACCCATTAGGATGGCTCTCTAAAAACAAAGAACAAAAGAATAATCAGAGTTGGCAAGGATGTGGAGAAATTAGAACCCTTGTGCATTGCTGGTGGGAATGTAAAGTGGTGCAGCCGCTGTGGAAAACAGTATGGGGGTTCTCAAAAAGTTAAACATAGAATTAGCATATGAGCCAGCAATTCAACTTTGGGGTATATACTCAAAAGAACTGAAAGCAGGGACTCCAGCAGACATTTGGACACCCATGTTCATAGCAGCGTTATTCACAACAGCCAACAGCCGGGAGCAACCCAAGCATCCAGTAGATAAATGGATCAATAAAATGTGGAGTATACATATAATGAACATTCTTCAGACCTAGAGAGGAAGGGTATTCCGACACATGCTACAACGTGAAGGAACCTGGAGGACATTACGCTAAGAGCAATAAGCCAGTGACGAAAGGACAAATGCTGGTTGATTCCACTGACATGAGGTCTTTAGAGTAGTCAGGATCACAGAGACAGAAAGTAGAATAATGGCTCTCAGGGGCTGAGGTCGGGGGATGAGGAATTACTGTTAAATGGGTACAGAGTTTCAGTTTGGAAAGATGAAAAAGTTCTGGAGATGGATAGTGGTGACAGTTGCACAAAATGCGAACGTACTTAATGCCACTGAGATGGACCCTTAAACACAGTTAAGATGTAAACTTTATGTTATGTATATTTTACCACAATAAAAAAAAAAGGGATAAAAACAGCTCCTGACTCCAGTTGCCATTCGAAATTGCATTATGTGTTTCTTTGCTGACTAGCACATTGTCCGTTTTTCCCTGTGGAAGGGGAGCTGCGCTGGGGTGGGTTGTGGCTGAATTATTCACTGCTGATCCCAGGTGCTGGAATAGTGCCTGCTGGTAAACGAGGCACTCAATAAAATTTAAAAACAAACATTTCTTTACTTGTTGGTTTGTCCATTTGTCCACTTGCTCATTATTTTCTCTCTTCCCACTGGATCAAGGGACCTGCCTTGTCTTGCTCTTCTTTGGATCCACAGCACCTACACCAGTACCTGCCACCCAGCGGGGTTCCACAGATGTTCACTGAGTGAATGAACAACTGCATCCACGACGAGACACGGGACCTCATCGCCGAGATCTTAGCTCTGCTGCAGAGTGCTGTAGCAAGCCCCGAGCTACACATAAGAACCCAGTTTGAAAACCACTGGCCTGGCCACTCTTTGTGACCCTCTAGGACCAGGGTTCTAATTCTCACTCCTCCCAAATGACTGGGATGATTAACCTTCCGAACCTGTGTGTCTGTGAAACAAGAGTGATCAGCCTGGGCCTGCCGCCCTCACAGGATCATGACGAGACTCATATGAAATCAGGTGTGTGAAAGGCTTCACTATGCTCTACGCAGATGGTTAAGTTCTTTCACGAGCACGCACACCACTGTTTGGTGGGGATATACAGAGAACCAAGCGCACCAAGCCGACCTACCTGGCAGTCACCCTTCGGGGTGCAGCGGCTCGTTTCCTAAAGCAAGGGGCACAGCACATGGGTGACTGACTCCCCTCCTCAAGGGTGTGAGGGGATTTCAGAGCGTCATCCTGACCACACCCACGGGCACACACCAACCTCAACATTCTCTTCAGGAGAAATCTCCATGAGATGGATGCAAAGCTCCCAATTTGCCCTCCTCCCCCATCGATGGCAAAACCTTTCAGGCAGAGCTAAAGCTATGAGACTCAGCCAGCTGCATTTTTGCATGACAACACTGACCACGAATTCAGCATTCAATTTTTTAAAGACAAATCAGTTTTGCCCGCTGGTGGCGAAGGTGGGGCCGCCACCCCACAGGCAGCCTCATTCCAGGACAAAGGAAATCCAAGTAGAAGAGGTTGGAAGGGTTAGTACTGGCTCTCAGCATCTGCGTTACATTGAAAACTTGAGCCTCATTCAGCATCTCACAGCATATCGACCGAGACGGCTCTTGGGTAGGTACACCAAAACGTTATTTTAAAAAATCTAAATATATATTGCCGATTCTATTGTGTTTTACAACTTATTGAGGTGGATGGGAGGAGGCAACAGGAGAAGGAGGAAGAGAAAACCTAAAAATACAAATGAACGTGCCACATCAAGTCTGCACCCATCTAGTTGTTAGGAAGGGGCTGGAAAGCAGAGCATGCCGAGCTCATTCCCCAGTACCTGCGGGAGTTCAGGGTTCGGTGGCCACAGGATGATGTTACGCAAGCCGGAGTCCTCTTGCTGAAAGCAAAGGAGTCTTGCTGTTAGGACAGGTCACAGTGAACGGGACCCCCCGAGGCACCAGAGCGACAGTCCTGGCTGGTTTCTATTTCCAGGCCTAAGCTGCTGAATGTGCTCCCACCCGGCCCACAGCTACCCAGGGGAAATTAGACAACTGAGGGAGAGGAATCTGCAGCCCAAGGGTGTATGAGGAAGGCAAGGGGCAGGACTGGGCAGGTCGGTCCCTCACCCTCTGCACTGGTGACATTGCTGGTCCTCAATGCCTAGCCCTGAATCTGTGGACAGGAGTTTCCTTCCTTCCAAGAGTTCACTTGTAAGCAGGACGTGGGGACCCCCGAGTGCATCCTCACAGAGAAAGACCCTCTGGGAGAAGACTGTGGGCATGGACGGGACGGGGGTGGGGAGTGTGGAGGCAGAGAAGCTAGTTTGCAATGATCCAGGTGTGAGGTAACAAGGCTGTGACAGTGGGAATAGAGAGGGAAAAAAACAACATAATGGAGATGTGCTATATTTTATCTTTTGAGAAAGTGCTCCAAGCGATATTGATGTGGCCGTCATTAACCTGGGCCCACCTTTCCCCTATGGGGGAGGGTGCATGACTCAGGCTGGGTAATCAGAGACTCCCACATTCCGGGGCATAAGTGACTGATCCCAGAGAGGGCATGTGACACATCAGGGCCAGTCAGATTCCTAGAGGGAGATGATCAGGAGGCTGGACCATTAGCTGGAGGAAGCGTGGAAGCCTGGAGTTGGGGGACTGGGGTGCTGGGAGCACCTCCCCAAGCACCAAGGCATCATGGAGGAAAGGAGAGCAAGATCCAGAAAGGAGAGATCTCCAGTGTCATCTTTTGAACCTCTGGACTCAGTGACCCCTGCAGCGAGACCCTCTCTGTGGACATCTCGGTTCTATAAGCCCAACAAGCTCTTTCTCTGCTATGGTCATTGGAGACGGGCTTCTGTCTCTCACAACTAAAACAAGTCCTAATTAAACAGAAATTTGGAAGGCTAAATGGCCAGGCCATTAGTTAATTAACCAACCATAGAGAGATTTAGTAAATGTGGAGAACGGGAGTGGGTGGAGTCAGGGTGGCTCAGACTTCCGTCTTGGAAGGTAGGGTAGATCATGGAACCCAGGAGGGGGAATGCAGGAGGAGGGGCAGGTCGGGGGGGAAGCTGAGTTCGGGTTTGAGGAAGTCGGGGTGACGGTGGGTCATCCAGGTGGAGATGCCCATGGGACAGTGGGAACATGTGAGCATCAGCCTCACGGAAGGCCTGAGTCCTGAAGCCAAACACACTCGTGCTTCCTTCCCACTCATTCCTCTAAGGAAGGCAGACCTTATTCCGAGCCTGGAATCATAAAGGCGACCCCATAATGCCCCACTGGGTCAGGGCTGGCTGAGGTCAGAGAAGTGGAAACTGGCAGTGACAGAAAATGCCTCCTGTCTGCTTCCGGGGGAGTGGGGGGGGGGGGGAGGGGACGGGGGGGGGGGAAGGGGGCTGGGGGCTGGCGGGAGGTGAGGGGGGCGTACGTATAGTGGGTAAGGGCTTTTAAATCGCCCGGCATTTTTACCTCTCTAATCAATGAAGATCAGAAACACTAAAATGGTCATTGCTTGCAAGGAATAGTGAGATGGGCCCTCATACCCTGATGAGAGAAGTATAAATTGGTATCACCTTTCTGGAAAGCATTTTGGATACAGATACAGATATAGATATGGATGTGGATGTGGATATAGAGATATAGCAAAAGCCTTTCAAAAACAGTTACCCCTTATTTGACACAGCTATTCCATTTCTACGAGTCAATCCTAAACAAACCAGCCCCCAGCTGGGACCAGCATCATGTAGTAAAGGTAATGGAAAGAAAATGTAAGCTACTCTGACGTTGCCTGTATCCGGGTAGAAAGTCATCTCAGGTTAGAGAAGGTACCAAAAGCACTACCTATAAAAGGAAAAACTGATAAATTGTACCTCATAAAAACTTTTGTTCCCATAAAAGACCCTGTTAAAGGATGAAAAGACAAGCTTCCAGCGGGAGAAAATATTTGCAAACCACAATCAGACAGAGGATTAGTATCCAGACTACATAAAGAATTCTCAAAACAAAGCAATAAAAAAAAAATCTAATGAGAAAATGGGCAAAAGACATGAACAGATATTTCACCAAAGAGAATATAGAGATGGCAATGAGCTCGTGAAAGGTGTGCAACATGATTAGTCATGAGGGAAATGCAAATCAAGACACGGTGAGCTATCACAGCACACGTCAGAACGGCAACACCGAAGAGTGACAGTGCCCACTGATGGCCAGGGTGCTGAGGAACTGGCTCACTCGTACATTGCTGGTGGGAGTGTAAAATGGGACAGGGATCCTAGAATATAGTTTGGCAGATCCTTGAAAAACCAAACATGCAAATACCATATGACCCAGCAATGGCACGCCTGGGCATTTATCGCAGAGAAACACAAACACATGTTCACAAAAAACCCGTATAGAAATGTTCATAGCAGCTTTATTTGTAAAAGCCCCGGCCTGGAAACAACTCAGATGTCCTTCAAGGAGTGAATGGTTCAATGAACTATAGTACATCTATACTGTGGAATACTACTCAGCAAAAAAGGGAATGAATTACTGACACATGCAACAACCTGGAAGAATCTCGAGGAAATTATGCTGAGTGAAAAAAAAAAATTCCAAAAGGTCACATACCGTATGATTCCGTTTATATAACATTTTCAGAATGACAAAATTATAGAGATAGAGAACCCATTAGAAGTTGCTGGGGGTTAGGGATGCGGGACAGGAGGGAGGTGGTGTGACTATAGCGATAAGAGGAATCTTTCTGGTGATGGAAGTGTTCTGTGTATTGACTGTTTCAATGTCAGTATTTGGGTTTTGGTACTACAGTTTTGCAAGATGTGACCCTTGGGGGAAACTAGGTAGTGGGTACACGGGATCTCTCTGTATTATTTCTTACAACAGTATGCCAATCTACCACTATCTCAAAAAAAAAAAGTTTGATTATAAAAACTTTGATTTCATAGAAAAAATACAGGTTTCTGACTTCTCTTGAAGAAATGGGAAGATCTTGTAACACCAGGCCCACGTTCCCACAGGGTGACCTTCTGCTGGAGTGGATGGTGGCTGCCTCCTTTAGACAACAGGACGGGAACCCTCCTGGTGGCCACAGTACCCACCTCTCCCTATCGTCTCACACCCAGTCATTTCACACAATTACTGTTTTTTGTCTGCCCCTAAAGATTGCCCCCATTTTTTTTTTTTTTTATGATGATTCCTGTTTTCCTGCTTGAGAAAAGATTGTAGGGCAGAAAAAGGCAAAGGGAAAACAAATTGCATTATGCTGGTTTTTAGGTCCAATTTTCTCATTCAAAGAACTCAATACCACTAATTCAAAATTTCCATTGTGTGTGGGATAAATGGGGAAATGTCTCCCTGATTTTGTTCACCAGGGCATTGAATTAAAACTCTCAAACTTAGAATAGTTAACAACAAAATTTGAATATATTTTAATATCCCAGCCTTATGCACAATTAAGCAGTTACGGTCAATTCCGCAATTTAATCTGCTCAAAGTTGATAGATTTTAAAATCACTTTTTAAGGGCCAAAACTTTATTCTGGGGAGGAGTGTGGAAAAGTTTTATTTCTACCTCCTCTGCTGCTTTCATGTAAGTAAGCGGATGGGTGGGCATAAGCCAGGAAAAATGTCCTAAACTCTCCATATGTCAATTTTAAAAGCACAGAATAAAAAGTAAAGCTAGTTTTTATAGTTTATAAAATTAGGGCTTGCCTTAATATGAGAATTCTGAAAACAAAATGAAGACCTATGTGGAAACATATACGCCCGTATGTATCCAGGCGTATCTGTGCCTGAGCTTGCTTCTTCCTGGGCAGAGGGGAGATGCTGAAAAAAAGAGTCTGGTCAAGGTCAGTCAAGAGACCCTCGTAGGTTGAGGGAGAAGCTCCGACACCCACCTGGTTGTCCGAAGTGCTGTTCTCATTGCCCATGGTGACTCAGGGTGCCCAGCGTCCCTCAGGATTTTATCAGAGGCGACTAGAAGAACAAAAGGGTATGTACATGTGTAAAACTGAAGGAGATCTGAGGCTTCTTCTGTCTGTTCATCTCCCCAAACTCAAAAGCCAGATGATGGGAAATGTTTATCTCTGCAGTCACATCATGGAAATTGCTTTTGAAGGGTTTTCTTTTGCGATATGCCACCCAGACGTCTCTCCCAATACAGGCTGGTGTTTTTATTCCCCACCTCGGGGTTGGCAGACACTTCTGAGAAACGAGTGTGTTACCAAGCCTCTGAGTTAATGCCAATGTACACATATACACATATACACAAACGGAGTGACAAAAGGGGCCCATTTGCCAAGCAGAGCTTGAGGAGTGCCGCTGGTGGAGGGTTTTCTGCTTCTAATTGTGTTCGGTTTGGAAATCCAGAGTATGGCTGGTTTCCCGCTGTCACTGACAGCAGAGCTCCGAGTCGAACATTAGGAGGCGTGAAATCCACTTCTCTTCAACAACATATGGTTTTTATATTTTTTACTCTAAACACTTGTTTCATCAAATCACTTTCACTTCTGCACATATTTTTATGAAGGCAGAACGGTTTTCTTGCTGAGGAAAATGGGTAGTTGGGACCAGACATCGAATAAATAATCATGTAAAGCCGCGCACTGCAGGGACAACCAGAATCATTTCCTCGGGCTCACTTACGGACACTGTTTATTGATCATCATCCTAATGAGGATGCTTCCCACACAGCTCCCGGAGAAACCCAGGACAGGTGCTGACTTTGTCCAACTGGGTTCCCTTAGACTCCAAAACACAAGCAGGACTGGGACTATTACCTTTATGTTTCTCTAGGTGGACAAACTAAGTTACAGAAAACTTTAAAAATCATAGACTTTTAGACCTTAGAGATTACCTGTCTAACCGAGTGGGGAAACTGAGGTAGAGAAGGCAAGGGGCTTGCCCAAGACCCAGTTTGGGAGGCCAAACATGGAAATAGAGCTCAGTCCTCTGCCTTCTAATTCAGGATTTCTTGCACAGCAGTGGACTTACTCAAAATAAAATGTGCGCATTGATTTGCTTACCAATTCGACCAACATTGATTTAGTAGTACCAAGCACTATGTGTAAAGAACAGTCGCTGGAAAAGAAAACGTGTTTTGAGCAGGCCCAATTAAAATGCCCCCAAACTGAGAAAACTGTGAGTGACGTCACTGTAGTGATCAATTCTCTCACTCCTAAGCCTTTAATCAAAAGGATACAATTCCTTAATCGTTTCTCGCTGTTTGTAAGATGGACAAAATAAAAAAATCATAGACTCACTTTTACAGAATATAAAAACTTCATTTACTTAAAATTATCACTTCAGTTTATTTTTTATGCTCCTTTGGGAAATGATGCCTCTTTAGAAAATTACATTGTGTTACAAGCATTATGCCCTCATCAATTACTGTAACTCCTTGACCCGACGGCATGAACCACACGCAGCTGGCATGTCATATGGTTCAATGTAATATTAATTTTTGAAGCTCCTTCACCAAATAAAATTCAGTAATTGTATTAAGAATCAGAACATCCTAACTAGCTTTTTAAACAGGTAATAGACTGAAGACAGCGGCACAGCTACTTCCGGCCCCGTGTAAATTTCAGAACCACAGAGGGAAGGCCTGGCTGCACTGGTGCTCTCCTGGCGACTCCAGACCTGCCCCTCCCTGGGGCTTCCCCAGGACCAGAGAGGAGGCCCGCGCGTCTGTGCGTCTACTTACGTTCGGGGGTGGTCTCCGACTTTGGAGGCTGCAGCCCACGAAAGTCTGCTTTTCAGCGATTGGACTTTCTCCTCCTCCATTCAGGAGCGGGTGAGGTCTGAGCCTAGGCACCGACTCACCTCAACCAGTTGGGCAAACAGCCCGTCTCCACCCTCGACACTGACACAAACCAGCTGTGCTTCATACCTGCGCGGGGGCCGTGCAGCCACCGCGGCGACACAACTGTGGACTCAGCGTTTCCCAGCCCATCGCGTCCGGGGCCTTTCAGACAGAGGATTTAGCCAGTTATTACTTTCGCAGGGCTTCTTTCAGAAGAGGCTTATCCAAACTAAAACTGGCCCTGTGATCTGATTGGCTGCACCTAAGGGAGCAGGACTGCTGTCCCGTCCCGGGAGCAGGACGCCGTGAATCATTCGCTCGCCCTTTATGCTTGAGAGCAGGGGACAAACCTTTCTTTCTAGAAAGGAGTGAAATGCTCAAGGGTCTTCCTGTTTGCACCTGGGAAAATTCCGCCGTAAATATGGAAAGACAAAGAAAACTTGTGGAAATACAATGACGCCAGCAGTCTGGCACCTGTTTATGGGCTGGTGTGGGCAGAATGTACTCACCGAGGCGTGGCTTGAGTTTCAACAAGTGAAGTCATAAAAAGCAGCAGGCTGGCCTGGATCGCTGATAGGCAGACCTGCCCAGCTCGGGTGGAGGAGGCCCTGTGGCTGTAGGGTGGGACTGCAGGGCAGCCACCCCAACTCCTGGGATTTCTCCAGTTATTACCACTTGGCCACTCCTTTGCATGAATGCAGTGAGTTTCTTTCTATGGTGTCAGAGCCTTTCATTCATGCTGCAGAAGCCCCTCATCCCTACTACAAGATGCGGCTCCTCCAGGGGAACAAGTCAGCATTTCAACAAAGGCTTCCTTGAGACCAGGTGTCTCTCCAAGCACAGAGGAGGGTCAGGAGCTCCTTGGAGGGAAAGCTGGATGTGGAGGGGAGCTCAGTGCCCACTTCTGGTTCAAACAGAGCAGAAGTGTGTATGTTCCAACAGTCGAATGGAAAAGCAAATATGGTCTATCCATACCCCAGAATATTACTCAGCCGTAAAAAGGAATGAAATTCTGGTGCATGCTGTAACTCAGACAAACCTCGCAAATATTATGCTAAGTGAAAGAAGCCAGACCCAAAGGGCGCATATTGTGTGATTCCATTGATATGAAATGTTCAGAATAGGCAAATCCAGAGAGACAGAAACCAGACTGGTGGTTGTCAGGGGCTGGGGGAAGGGAGAGTAACTATTGACGGGTTCAGCGTTTTACTTTGGCATGATAAAAATGTTTTGGAACTAGGTAGAGGCACACAGCATTGTGAATGTATTAAATGCCCCTGAATTGCTCCCTTTCAAATGGTTGTGTTATGTGAATTTCACCTCAATTTTTTGAAGTAAACATATGTCACATCTTGGGGTTCTGCCTAAGATATTGTTTGAAAAAAGAATTCCAATACCAGGGCAAAAAATTTGAAAACTATTGCTTTTGTGTTTATTAATATCAGGTTTCTGTATGATTAAGGGTTAGAGGGATAAGAAATAAGGTTTGCCCTCTCATCCCCCTCGCCCCCAAATCACAAGAGAATTCTTCCAGGGAAGAGAATCTTTTTAAGCAAAATATCTTGGGTGAGCCAATTGGGAATGAAGCGCAATCCCAGGCAGGTCTTTGACAGGTGGGCAAACACAGAGAAAGAGCTGGTTCCTGAGGACTTTGAAGGTGGAGAAGTTTCGATATTCAATATTCAATTTGCAATGTGAATTCCCTCCATGAGCCACCCTCTCAGGCAACTCTGCAGCTTCACGGGTGGCTGCTGGCCTCCCTGTTGCTGCCACCACTGGCCTCTGAAGCACCACCTTGGCTGTTAGACACGGGGCATCATCACCGACACGTGACACCACTGCTGTCCTGGCTGCCACCTGGCACCAGAAGCTGCCAGTGCCACTAGGGAAGACAGCAAATGAATATAGGGACTTTCCAGCTTCCGTCCTAGGAGCTCTGTGTCTTATAATGACAGATTGCCCAGGCACAGGGGACAGGTCCAGATGCTGGGCACTTTGGAACCCAGAGTGCCCACATTCCTTAGCCACGACCCCCTTTCCCTGAGGCAGTAGTTGGAGGGGACCCCAACTTCAGTCTCCATGACTTACTGTCTTCACGTGTCCTTGGCAGATCAACTTCCCTCTCTTGGTGCTGTCTTCCTCCAAACCAGACATCAAGTAACTGAGCAGGTTTCCATCCCCAGCCCCTAGATGGCTAAATGCACGTGTATGTGGCTTCCCTCGTGTATCTCTGGGACAACCTCCCGTGGGAGGCAGTAAAGGGCTGTGATCAAGAACCAGATCCTGGGGGGCCAGACTACCACCATTTAAACGCCACCTCTACCGCTCACCTGATGTATAAACTCTGCAAATTTTATTTAACTTCTCTGTGTTTGGTTTTGTCATCTCTAAAATGGGAATCAGAACAATTCCGACCTCACGTGGCTGTGGGGAGTGAATTTCTGTAAAGCTCTCGGAATCGATCAAGCACTAGATAAACCGTTGGCTATTATGTTATTATCGGCAATGGGTCTCTTTGGAGCCTCCAACAGGCAAATCTCTCAGTGAAACAAAGCTTATACTGCCTTCTTATTATCCTTTCAGTAAAATCAGGAATTCAGACACTGCTAATTTAGAAATCAGTGCATCTGAATAGCAGCTCAGCTAACTGACTTGTGAACTAGAAGAAACAAACGTTGACTAAGAAAATTTATAACATAGGCTTGAGAAGAAGAAAGTTTCAAGAGCTTTTGACCAAGCCACTTACAATGAAGTATTTGCTGGGCTAGTGGCACGTCATTTCAGTCCTGCCCCTCTGTGTGGCCGATGCTGGGCATCAGATGGACACTTAGGTGGGGCGCCTCTCTGTCCTCGGGGCATGAAACAGCGCTTCTTCAAAAACCATCCTTGGTTGAGGCTTCTCATTAGTTCAAGCCGGCTTGCCACAAGCAAGACTGAATTCACGGAGGTTTCTTCTACCCACTTGCTCTGTGTATGGAGACTAAACAGCCAGCCAAACCTCACCTAGTCTCTTGGAGATTAAAATGTATAATTCGTTTTAAAAGACAGCTGCTTGGGAGAATTTTTATTTTTCAACTGGTGTATTGGTGTCACATCGTCACAGCCATAAAAGACCCTAAATATAAACCAGGACAGTCTTTTGATTCATTAATTCACTTATTCATGCATTTTATAAATTTTGAGCTCTTTCCTCGTGCTAAGTGTTGTGAAGTGCTAACAGTATGTCTAAGACAGCAAAGCTATGGGGTAGGGGTTTTCTTTTTTTATAGATGAAAAACCAAAGCCCAGAGAGGTCAAGAGGCATGACAAAAGACCAGCAGAGAGTAAGAGGAAGGATGGAGTCTGGTAGGCTCCGAACCTTGCGCACGATGAACGATGCGATGCTGCCACTTTGGAAGATTCTTGTACAGAGTTCAAGGTAATTGACTGCCTCTGTCTGTTGTTCATTTAACTCTGTAGTAAAGTGTGTGTTTTCCAGCTTTTGGCATCTAAATCTGGTTGAGAAGCTCCCAGCTTATGGATTCCCCCTCACTGATCTGGGAAGAGGGTAGCAAGTCCAGGTTTGGGCTGGGTGACTAACCGTCATGGCTGAGGCAGCCCAGCAGGGCTGGGTAGCCAGAAGTATTGCTGAGGGGAGCCAAGAGCATGACTGGGGACATGGGGCCAGGGACCAAGTCTGAAACAGGAAGGGACATGGAAACATGAGGACAGACAGAGCAGTTAAACTATGCAGAAGGAGGACGTGCACAGAGGCCGCGGCTCAAAACCCACATTATGACGTCCAGGCTGGGCTGACGCCCCATTTCACCGCTGGGTGGAGGGTGGGGAGGTGCAGGGAGCTGGGGCGTCGGACACAAGATCATGCAGGCCCCGTTTCATCCACGATAACATGGAGGCTCAAGAGGTTTTGCAGCTAACCTCCCACTGTCCTGTGAGAACAGCCTACTGGGATCTATTGAGGAGTCAGACAGTCGCATCAGGTTTCTAGTCAGGGTTTTTTTTATTCTCTATTGAAAAAGCTCTTTTTTGTATGTAATAGCAATGTATCTGTTTTAAGGGCTTAAGAAATTTTGATTTTTCTCCTGCATTGAATAATTTAGTGCTGGAAAGACCTGGAGGTCATCTTCTCCAACACCTCCTTTCACAGAGGAGGAAGCTGAAGCCCAGAGAGTGGAAGTGATTTGCCCAACATCTCACAGCAAGCAAGGTCTGGAACCAGAAGTAGACTCAGAAAGGCAGGCTCTGCCTGACCAGGCCTCTGCAGGCTCTGGAGTCACCTCCAGACCAGACCAGCGAGGTCAGATGAGACCTACCTTTCCTGCCGCTCCGGCCACAGCGGCCTCCAGCCAGTCAGGTCCTGCAGCAGCCAAGGATGTGGGAGGCGCCGACAAGAGGATTCCAGATTCTGTTTGCTCACCGAGGGTGAGCTCAGGTTCACCTGACCCTGCAGCTCCTTTGGCTCCTCCACCAACCCAGCGAGCGACCTGAGCCAGTTGCCATTCCCGCATTTGGCGCCAGCCCCCATCCCAGGCGGCAGGAGACCTCAGCTTCTCCCTCCAGGGGCTGAATTCAGTTGTTCTCTCTACCTTGCACAGCTGAGCACGGAGCTACTTATAGCCCTGTTATCATGTTCCCGTTTTAATATAAACAAACAGCCGTAACCTGGGGAAGAGATTTATTAAGAGACATTGCCTGCTTTCTGCTCTGGCAGGCGACCTTCACAAGCACCAACTATCTGCCTGCTCTGTGGGGTTTGAGCGAAATGACAGCTCTTCCTTCACACTCTGCCCTTAGCCTCCCGTCCCCTTCCCTCCCGCGTCGCTGAGGCCTCCCACATTCTCTGAGAAATTTTGATGTGAAAGTCCAGTCGTGGAGCTGTGAGGGCTATGAGGAGCTCAGCAATCACTTGCTCTCAAGACCCGGAGATCCGAGACAAGGCTGACCTCCCCCTCTGCTGGCGAGAGGCTGGGCCAGTTAAGCTATTGTTTCTCAGCTCCAAACTCACCACCTTCAGATGCTGGGGGACTCTGCAAACCCCATTTCTGCCTTGCCAACTGCTCCTATAAGGCTCCGCCAGGAAGGGCAGAGACTGGAGGAGGAAGGAGGAAGGAGAGCACAGTCCTTCCTGTCCGCTCCCTGTTTCTGGGAGCATCTCCCGGCCTCCCTGCTTTACCCCCATGGCAGCAGGGAATCCAGTTTGCAGTTTTCCCAACACTTACCGAGCCAGCCTCATGGCCCGGCCTCCGGAGTCTGGAGCCCCCTCCGCAGAGGTCTGAGGTTCCCTTCTGGGGGGCCTCCCTCTAAGCTTCTAAATTTTAATAATTCCATCTTCTTCTCTTTGCTCCCCCGGCCTCAAGGGTGGTAGCTGGTTCCTACAGTTGCTTCCTCCCTTTCTACCTTAGACTTTGCTATTTGCCTTTGCACTTCGCTAGAGAACAATTCTTTGTATTCAGTTCTCTCTGTTAAAACAACTGGGAGGTTCCTGTTCCTGACCCGGCTCTGGGATCCACACCCAGGTCTACTTTCTCCTGGTGCAGGACTCTCTGCGCTGGAATCCAACCAGTCTGCTCAACTACATGAAGGAGGAAAGTGAGTCCACGCCGTTCATCGGTCCTCACTTTAATACGATGCCGTCTAGGATTCACCACCACCACCAACAGCAACAAATCATCACCTAATCAGAACCTAGACTTCCTGTCAGCCAAACACCAATCTCTACCACAGACCGTTAGAACTAGAAGGGACCGTTGCTCTGGCACAGGGCCTCCCAGCCTTTCACATCCTGGCACAGAATATGACCATGTTTATACAGCCCCTGACCTGGGAAAGGGACAAGGCCGCTTGAGGTCTCACCCACTGCCCAGCCCCCAGCTGGCTACACCAAGAGTTGAGGGAATTGAAGTCTTGGAGCTCCTGTAACCTGCCTGCACACCGGTGAGCCACCAGCTGGCTGTGGAGAGGCTGCCCTGACCTAACGCCCTCATTTCACAGATGACAAACTTAAGGCCAGAGAGATTAGGTAACTTGCCCAAACCGAAAGAGCTCCAGCTGTTGGCTGGAGCATCTCAGCTCTCCTTCATCCTCCAGCAGGCTAGCCTGGGCGTGCTGACAAGGCTAGCATAGGCTTCCTCTTGGGAAGGAACAGGTTTTGTTTGGGGAAAGAACTTGATTTAATCCGTGCAGGTGTGGAGCATTGACGGGAGCTGATGCTCGGTAAAATGAGGCGGTCACTTCACTGCCATGTGAAATGAGAGTAATTGAGGTTTGGTTCCCGAGGTGGATGGTCAGAGAGGAGGACATGGGGCAGAGAGAGGAACGGGGGTGCTCCACCTGGATGCTGGTGTGAGATAGAGAACGCTGGGATGAAGGGCTGGTGGAACTTCCCCTGAAGTGGAGGGACTGAGGACAGTTGAATAACAAGGATGCCTAATGTCACTTTGAAGTTATTTTCCTTTAGTGTAGGCAAAGCCGTCCTCTCTCTGCCCCCAGATCTTCATACTACTTTCACGAATGCTTTGTGAGCACTTTGCTTTGTTTTTGGCAGGGGTTGGGGTTGGGGAGGGGGGGACCTTAAAGAAGGGGCTGCACTTTATTCGTGTCTGGGTCAATACAACATGGAACAGAACAGAGACGGCGTAAAGCAGGAGTCTGAAGGCAGAGGGGACCAGGACGTATAAGCCTGGGGAATCCACAGCAACCTTGGGGAGCACTGTGCAGATCCAGCAGTCATGGACTTCAGCTCAAAGCTAAAAGGGGCAAGGAAACCCCAACTGACATCTGGGTAAGCATACATTTATAAACTTAAATAAAATCCACAAAAACAAAATCCGGGATCATGCATACTGTCTGTACTCTTTTTGATACTTTCTTTTTTTTCATGTAAAGGTAACACATCAAAAACATTTCCCCATGCCTATGACATCATATTTAATAGCTGCAGTGGATACTAAGTTTTTTTCCAAGTTTTAGCCGTTTAAAAACACATATCTCATTTTTATCGTTTGTCTCTGCCTGGAATGGCCAATGAGGTTTCAGAATAAGGTGAGTGGGAGTCAGCCTGGACCTGCAGTTGGTTAGATCATGCAGGAAGGTACTGAAACCAGAGAACTGTGATGGGGGATGGACTTAGGGTGCCCGACAGTCAGGTTGGCAGGATCGGAAATGGGGCCAGGGACCGTGCCAGCATAACATTCAGGGTGGAGAGCATGCGGAGGGCCAGGTGAGCAAGGACACGGTGTGGTGGGGGAGGTGGGAAGGCTGCAGTCAAACTGGGGTCAGAGGATCTCTCAAGAAGCAAAGAGGATTCTTGAGTGAGGAGAGCTTTGCAGCCCTGTGCTGCCTTTCACTGGGGAGATCTGGGGTCTCATGTCCTTGATGTCTGAGACAGGTCTTAAAGGGTCTAGCTCATCAGCTGGAATCTGGTTCGTTGAGGACAGATGCCAGGTACCTCTGTTGGTGATTCTGTCTAAGTTTTGAACCTCTACACCAGAAACTGGAGCTAATCATGGAATCTCTGGATCTGCTTGAATGCCTCTAGTGATGGGAAACTCACTGCTTCCTGAGGCATGTCCTCTGGAGAGGTTATACTGGATCACTGGAAAGTAATTTCTATTGCTCCGTAACCTAGATTCTGCCATGATTCCATGAGACATTATCCCAGGGCTCTGGATAATATTGAGGCCACTAGTCATGGGCTGGGCAATGGTCAGTGGTGAGGCCTGAGGACCAAGAAGGGACAATGTAGCTGACTTTATGGACCATCATCTTAGACTGGGCTACAGGCCTTTACTCAAGGGCCCACCTAAATTTGTCCTGTTCTGGGACTGCACTGAATCATCAGCTCTCTCATCTTCGTGGCTGATGAGTGGTGGCCATCAGCTAGCCAGCCCACAGCTCCCGCAGACACATGAAGGACCCCAGCTGAGGCCGTGAGAATACCCAGAGAAGCCACTGAGCCCAGGCCGAATTGCCAATCCACAGAGTCAGAAGCTGAATAAATGGTTATTGTCCTAAACCACCATGTTTTGGGGTGGTTTGTTACATGGCAAAATCTAACTGATAAGATTTCCCCCAGAGGGTCCATTTAACCATCCTTGATACCAGCCTGGACCAAGTCTGGCTGGCCGTCTTGAAGATCTGTGCATTGGGTCACAAAGGATGCCATGTGAGGGAGGATCGATGGATGGATCAAATCCCTCTCTGGTGGTGAAATGACAATTTGCAAACATGGCCCCTTGACTGGGGACCCCGAGAGCCACCTTAGTCTATGCCAGACTGAACCTCATTGCTCACAGCTCTCTGTGGGTGAGGCTCTGCGCATCCTGTGTTATAAACCACTCATAGCCCCTTAGCCCAAAATGGAACAAGAAGCTGCATATTGATTTGCAGTGAGCAGTCTCCTTTTTCCTGCTAAAACAGATACTTGATGACATTCAAATATAAGGTTCCCCTTTCTCCCAATTTCCATATAGTCCTTCTCTGCAAACTGGAGATTAGCAAAACCATATTTTTTATGAAAACAAGCTGTTGAAACCCACAAAAATTCAGACATCAGTTTGAATCCAAAAGCTGAACTGTGCTGTCATTTTTGGAAATCAAATACAGTATCAACATCACTGGGAACTGTGGGCTAAGGGGAGGGTGTGGGGAGAATGGAATGAGGGGCGGGGAGGCCGTTTCAATGCAAACAACACCAGAGAGATCTTGAGTGTAGAAGGGGGAATCAGGGCTAATTATATCAGAGGCAAAGATATTAATATTGATGAGCCATATGTTAGAGCTGAACTAAGAAAATAAAGATATTTGCCTTCTCTATGACATAATAAGACTTTGCAAATGCAATTATTAGGATTTAGAGTTTCAGCTAACATCAGGCAATTTTATGTAAAACTTCTGTTCCTCAGATAAGTTTATTGTAAATTTATCCTTAAAAAATTAAGGTCAGTAATAATCGTTAGAGTCACGCATTGCTTAACAAGAGCGATGTGTTCTGAGAAAAGAGTCATTAGGCAATTTCATCATTGCGCAAACATCATAGAGTGAATTTACACAAACCTAGATGGTATGGCTTACCACAAACCCAGGCTACATAGTACTAATCTTATGGGACCACAGTCGCATATGTGGTCCCTCATTGACCGAAACGTTGTTATGCAGCGCATGACTGCGTATAATTTAAGAGTCCTTATCAACAAGACTTTAAGTACCTTTTGATCAGTCTATACTTCTTTCCAGCAAGAACAAAAAAGAACGTCTTACTCATATTTGCCTGTTTTCCAAATTAGCATTTGAGGTAGCTGAAAACAACAGAGGCATCCAGCTACCTGACTCCCAAAATTCCCTCCAAGAATGGTAGAAAACAATGAAAAGCAGAAAGCAAATGTATGCAAAAACCAGGCCCTCAGTATGACTGAAGACAGGGCAAGAAGACAGAGAAGTTTAAGCATCCTTCAAAGTACCTGTGACTGAAAGGAGAGAAGTCAGAGCATCCCCGAGCAGTTTCTCACGTTCCCACCCTCATCCCACCACAAATCTTCGTGGAGACACAGGCAGACTTAGTTTCCCAGGAAAATGGTGGAGAAGACCAGAAGAAGGAAGCTAATGAATGGAGCCTAAGTTGATCTCAAATTATTGTCAGAATGATGAAGTCCATCCTAAATCAGAAGAATACTAAAAAAGGCATCTGGGCAGGTCAGAGCAGGGACACAGGGGAGGGACCTCAAAGCACAGGGCATTTAAAGGGATAGGCACAACGTAAAGGGGTCATCTTCAAATGCATTGCTCTAGGGGAGGATAAAAAGCAAAAAGGACGGGAGAAGCACACTACGGCAACCGGGTGTTGAATGGGGAAAAGAAAGAAAAAGAGAAAATTTAGAGTCCAGCAAGAAAAAAGAGAACCACAAAATCGGAAGACTCACAAAACCTTCCCACCCCACCCCACCAAACATGGACTCCGCTCTACAGACGGAACAGGGCACTGTTAAACGAGGAACCCTGGGAAGCACCCCAAGGCTATAAAAAGGGACAGGATGAAGGTCAACAAATCCATACAGAGCTATTGCAAAAAACCAAAATGTCAGGAGACAACATTTCACACATATCACTGAGGAAAATCTTTCCCATGCCCCCAAAACAGCTAAGAAGTAGAACAAAAGCACAAGTCAGTACACCCAACAGAATCAAATATTCTCTGAGCGTATGTAAAACACCGTGAATGAGAAATTCCAATATGCAAATAGAAATGGACAAGTCAGGGAGAAATGAAAAGATTGTGGATTGTACTCAGGAAGGAAATAGAAAACAGCTCAATTAACTCAGAAACAAATAAATCACAAGGCATCCAAGAAAGAATAGATTTAAATAAAAATTTAATGAAGAGCATTGAAGAATCAGGAAAATAATGAAGAGAATGAGAAATGACAGAAGAAAGCAGCCAAAAGGGTGAGAGAGAAAGGATGGAAATGGGAGACAGACAAAGGAGTAAGATTCCTATTATTGAAGTCTCTGAAATAAAAATGAAATAATAGAACAGAGCTAATATTTATTTACTTATTTATTTATTTTGAGGAAGATTAACCCTGAGCTAACATCTGTGCCCATCTTCCTCCATTTTATATGTGGGACACCTACCACAGCGTGGCTTGCCAAGCGGTGCCATGTCCGCACCCGGGATCTGAACCTGTGAACCCTGGGCCGCCAAAGCAGAATGGGCACGCTTAACCGCTGCACCACTGGGCCGGCCCAAGAGCTAATATTTAAAACCTTGATCCAAGAAAACTTTCCAGAAATAGAAAAATACTTGAATCTACACATTGAAAGGATTCACTGGATTCTTGGAAAATTTTACCCAAAATAATCAATTCCAAGATAGATCCTAGTAAAACTATCAGATTTCAAATATAAAAGATAAAATACTTGTGACCTCCAGAGAGAAATATCAAATAATTTACAAAACCAAAAGTACTAGACTGGCATCATATTTTTTAAAAAATCAATGCACAAAGCAAAGTAACAATGGAGCAGTATTAAAAAGGCCCCAATGAACTAAAGTGTGAACCAAGGATTTTACATCCAGCCAAGCTGTCCTTTGTATATTAAGCCTAGAGAAAAACAGTTTTCAACGTATAATAACTTACTGAATTCTGCTCCCATCAGATTCCATCCTGGGGAATCTACTAAATAATGCATTTCATCTAACCAAGAAATGACTGGGAAAACTTTAGTAAAAGGACTGATGATGAGGATTAAAAAATATATAAATGGGGGCTGGCCCTGTGGCCGAGTGGTTAAGTTTGCGCGCTCCGCTGCAGGCGGCCCAGTGTTTCATTAGTTCGAATCCTGGGCGTGGACATGGCACTGCTCATCAGACCACGCTGAGGCAGCGTCCCACATGCCACAACTAGAAGAACCCACAACGAAGAATACACAACTATGTACCGGGGGGGGGCTTTGGGGAGAAAAAGGAAAAAATAAAATCTTTAAAAAAATATATATATATATATAAATGTACATGTAAGACTAAAACAAAGATGGAAGGGCGAGGATGGAAGACTAATGCATGGACATTATTTCATTTAACAAAGTAGGAAATAATGCACCTAAAAACTGGGAGAAGACAGAGAGGGAAAGAGGAAACCAGAACAAGCTCATTGTTATAGGCAATGAGTGAGTGTTAAAGGATACTGAGAGGGGACCCTAATATCCTAGATAGTAAAAGGTTAAATAAGAAAATAGGGGATCTATTTAGAGCAGTGGTCAGTAGAAAATTCATTGTACTAAACATATTTATCTTTGAAAATGAAATAAGAAAAATAAATTAAATTCCTGAGTCAAAATACTAGGAAAGGAAAAACAAAACAAATCGGGGAAAGTATAAAGAAGAAAATAATAAAGACGAAAGCAGAAATTAATGAGGTAAAGAATAGAAAAATCAGCAATCTAAAGAACAAAGCAAAATCATAGTTCCTCAGAAAATTAATAAAATAGAAAAATCATTGGCTAACTTGATGAAGAAGAGAAAAGGAGGAAGCACAAATACACAAAACAAAAAATGACAAGAGGGAAATAGCCATTGTCATGGAAGAAATTTTTAAAATTATAAGAGAGAGTTTGGCAGACTTCTATGCAAATAAAAAATGCATGAAATGTACAATTTCCCAGGGAAATTCAGGGTAATTACCAAAATTGACCTCCTTAGAGTTCAAAAATTTGAAACATACCAAAACTGGCAAAACCCAAGCAGAAAGGTGCACTGTTGCTAAGCTGAAGAAACAGAATTTGAGCCTGCCAGAGAGACTGGAATTGAGGGGGGATCCTCATAAAGGAAGGAACCACAGAAAGAGAGTCCCAAAATCTGCACACAAATTCCCCTCAGATCTCTGGCTAATTCCTAAAATGCACATACTCAGGGTGAGCTCCAAGGAATTCAGGAAAAAGCAATGGCTGGAAGCTGAGAGATCTAAGAGTGGTTTCAGCTTCTATTCAGCGCCAAGAAGGCAGTTTGGAGTTAAAGTCCCATTGAGTTAGAGGGGCTTGGTGAATACCTCAAGCTTCTCACTGAAACTCCAGAAGAACCAAGGCTGAAGAATAAGGACTATATCCCAGGACTAAGGATTATGCCCTAGGAATAAGTGCTAAATCAAAACAGACCTACCTTGACAAGGTCTAAAACTAAGCCTCTACAGGCAATCTCCCAGTAATTTAACTGCCTGGTAGAAGAAAATACAAAACTATTTGTTGGAAAAGAACAGAATCCAGCATCTATCTACAATATGCAATATACAATAACAAGCTTCTAGATATATGAAGAAGCAGGAAAATATGACCTATAATCAAGTGAGAGAACCATCAATATAAGCAGACACACAGATGACCAAGAGGTTGGAAGTAGCAGACAAAGACTTAGAAATAATTCTTGGGGCTGGCCCTGTGGCCAAGTGGTTAAGGGTTCTGCATGGTCCACTTTGGTGGCCCAGGTTTGGGGGTTCGGATCCTGGGCACAGACCTACTCCATTCATCAGCCATGCTGTGGCAGCATACCACATACAAAATAGAGGAAGATTGGCACAGATGTTAGCTCAAGGCTAATCTTCCTCAAGCAAAACAAAAGAAAAGGAGGAAGACTGGCAATGGATGTTAGCTCAGGGTGAATCTTCCTCAGCAAACAAAACAAAACAAACCAATAATAATAATAATAACTCTTATAACCCTGACAAAAATAATTTACAGGAAAAGATAGATATAATGGTGGAGGACATAGGAAATTTCTGGACAATATATATAGTGGAGGATACGGAAGAGCTATGAAAACTTGGGGGGGAAAAAATGGAAAAATGCCTTAAGAGATATATCAACCCAAAGCAATTTGTGGTTCTTGTTTGGATCTTGATTGAAATAAACCAACTGTAAAAAAAAAAAAAAAAGAGAGAGAGAGAGAGAGAGACAATGAAGGATATTTGAACACTGACAGGACTTTTAATATTAAGGAATTATTTTTTACTTTTTAGGTATGATAATATTATGGTTATACACATACAAAAAAGAGTCCTCATCTTATTGAGATACATACTTAAATATTACTGATTGAATGATGGAATGATTTACTTTAAAACAATATGGCAGTTAGGGGGGACAGACATTAATGGAAAGTGGAGTAATAAATGAATTAAGGCTTGGTGGTGTAGTGGTTAACTTTGCACATTCTGCTTCAGTGACCCGGGGTTTGCCGGTTCAGATCCTGGGTGTGGACCTATGCACCACTTATCAAGCCAAGTTGTGGCAGGCATCCCACATATAAAGCAGAGGAAGATGGGCACGGATGTTAGCTTAGGGCCAGTCTTCCTCAGCAAAAAGAGGAGGATTGGAAGCAGATGTTAGCTGAGGGCTAATCTTCCTCAAAAAAAAAAAAAAAAGAATAAATAATAAATGAATTAAGATGGGCCATTGTAGGTAATTATTGAAACCAATAATGGGTATATAAAGATTCTTATAACATTCTCTCTACCTTTGTGCATGCTTGAAAAGTCCGTAATGAAAGATTAAGGAAGGAAAGGAGCGACAGTGGGAGGGAGGAAAAGAAAGCCCTCCTCCTTCATTTGTGACTAGGGTCCTCTCCAGTTCCTGAGCCAGTCCTGGCTGACTCAGCCTTTGCCCTGCAATGGCGAGCTTTGTAATTGGGTCAGCCCTTCCTAAGCATGCATCAAGGTGGTCTGCCAGGAAATTAGCTACTTTAGATTTGCATTTTCTGAACCAAATTTCCTTTTTGAACTTCAGATGTGAGACCCAGCACCTCCAACGGACCTTGAAGTCCAAGTGTTGCTTCCCAAGTCCTAGGTCAGCCCGTCTCTCCCATTCATGATGGTTTGGTTCCTAGGACTATGTGTCTGACCACTACCACCTGGCTTCCAGAACGTGGGCCTGAGGACTGATCTTGCCATGTATGAATACATCTCCCAAAGGATAACTTCCTGAATTCCCTATGACTAGGATCTGCCCATCTGACAAGAAGCTCTGGTACTAAAGACAGATTGCCCGTGGGCATTGTTCCTTCTCTATCTAGTTGCTTCTCCAACATTGGCATCTGTAGTTGCATCATTTCCCCCTATACCTGTTGACCAAGATAAGCCAACCTGAATCTCTTTGTTTATGCTAAATGAGGAGGAGGCATCTGCAAAATCATTGACAGTCCCGGGGCATAGAGCAGGCTGGTGTTGGGGGAGAGGGAAGCACATACAACAAATGCCAAACAGGAAACTTCCACCAGGCAGTGCAAACAATAACATCACCAAACGCTCTGCAAAGAACTGGAACACATGAGAGGATGGTCTTGTGACTACCGGGATTCAAGGATTGGTTGTCTCATCTGTTTGCTATGAAATATGAGATGCAAAATAACTTTGTCAGATCCTAACTTGAACCTCATTATCAGTGTCAGCAGAAGCGCGTCACAGGAATGGCTTTTTGAATGACCGAAAGCGAATACAGAGCCACATTTTTTAAGCTCACAGAGTCACCTACAAAATTTTGTCCCCTCAAAATGAAAGATTTGGCCCCACTTAGAAATGATCACTCCAGCTTCACCCACATCCATACTCTTCACACTTGTTTCACACATAATGTGCACAACCAGAATGAAATCTTCTTTCACGGGCTAAGTCTTGCAACTCGGAATTTGATAAGCATCAAAGGTAACTCTTCTGGGGAGAGTCAGTCCTTGGTAAAGCCTGGATATTTCTTTGGAGCCTCAGAGTACTGAGACACAACCAATTTTAGTAATTCCTGAACTTTACACAAATGTCAGCAGTTTGACTACAGAAAGTTAGCTCTCTTTGCTAGAACACCAGCCTGTGTCGCTGGGTTTAATCTCTTTATAATTCTTTGGCACCAGATCTGGCACAGGTCTCTGCCGAGGCTGTTTCCTGACTTGAGTGTGCAGCAGAATTTCCCCTTTTTAGGTTACAAACTCAGAGCATTCACTCATCCCAGCCACTCTCTCCACCATGTCAATTTTAAACACTCTCATTAACAACATTTATGAAACGTTGGCAAGGTGGCAACTATCTTGAGTTGCTCCTGCTATACACGGGCATTTCATAGGATTGAAACACATGCAGGAACTTGCCACAGCAGCTAGGATTATAAAAACACATTGATATGTACCTCTTCTGAACGCTAAGAATTCTAAGCTGAATTGAGCACCCTGGGACAAGGGTCGTGGTTTGCCCAGTGACCCTCAAAGGTTACAGGCAAGCCCACGAATAACAGTCTTCTTGTGTCAGTGTTTTGGGCAGTGTCAGGCTGCTCTCTTGCTGCCTCACCACGTGGAGTCTTGGTCCCCGTGCTCTGCCTTTGGGGCTGGGATGGACCCTCCTGCGCTGAGATGGACAAATCTCATTTGAGCTTTGTGGTCTCCCTGGGAGTCAGAGCACTGGGCCAGGGTCAGCATCATAGTGAGTTTGGTTTTCTACTGCCCCATAATCCCCAGTCTAGTGAACTGCATTTGTCCTGGCTCTCACCCTTTCCTATTAGCCACTCAGTGCTGTCACCTACCCCCAGCATACTCCTGGCCATTAAATACACAACTTCGTATGAATTGGTAGCACCGATGTTAGCAACCCAGCTTTCACTTCTCCACTCCCATGAAATCACGCACTTGAGCAGGCAACTTTTGAGGGCCTGCCTTTGTCCTTTACTCTGAAAACTGTTCATCCTCCATTCTCCCCCTACTCCCCACACCCCCTCACTCACTGACTGAATGGTCTTGGCCCATCACACCAACCCATTTCCTAGACACTGCTAATGGAAATAGCGGTCGATTCCGGCTTCAGCTGGACCATTCAGATTCTCTGGATATTTGATAGGGGCCCTGGAAGTCAGTCGAGAGAGGCCACAAGTCACAAGGCGATGAGGAATGGGAGCTGGAATCTGTGTCAGAGAAACCCGGAGCCTGTGCGTGCTGACCTGAGGGAGGAGTGGGACCTGGGGCCCAGCAGAGGAGACCAGTCCACGCTCAGACCAGAATGAAGCAGAGGTAGCTGGGAAGGAGGGATGAAAAGAGTTGCTACAGCCCAGAGCTGTGTCTTCTCAACTAATTTGTCCTTTTGAGTGGGTTTGTTTCTTACAACCAAACATTCCCTGATAGAAACCACACACCAAAGTTGCCCATGACCCCCAGACTCTGGCTTTTTCTCAGTCCTCATCCTCCTGCAGCATCTCTGTAGCATCTGACACTGTCACTCCCACTTTCCTCAAACCTGTCTCCACTTAACAAGGTGCTACAAAATCCTATTCTCTTTTTTCTTCTCCAGTTGCTCCTCCCGCTCTCTTGGTAAAGCCATTTAATGGGATTCAGGATCGGGTCTTCTAGCCTGGTCTCCTGGGAACAGTCCATTGGTTTCCACAACTTCCTCTGTTGAGCCCAGGTAGAAGGCTCTAAAGCTAGCCGCCAGCCCTGACTTCCCTCTCTACCCCAACTGCATTTCTAACTCTCTGATGGCTGTCTCTGCTTAGATGACTCACAGCCACTCAACCTCTTGAAATGTCAATTTGATATCTTTCTCCAAGCCACCCCCTCCCTTGACTTTCCCATTTCCGTTCAGAGGACTGTGTTTTTCCAGTCAAATCCCCTGGGACTCTCATGGTGACTCTGCACCCCACGGTGATTTCTTGCTTAGTACCTGCATCCCTACCAGCCCAGAAACTCCAGGAGGGCCCGGATTACATGAGTGTGGCGTACAACCGTACCCTCCTTCCCAGAGTCTGGTACATGGGGGTCACTTAAATGTTTGCTGACTGAATTGGAAGAATGAATGATTATCTTTTATTTTTCCCTCTGCTCCATTCCTCTTGTCTTTCCAATATATACTCACCAAGCCCTCTACATTCTTCCTTCCCAATGTCTCTTTCATTGTCCCCTTCCTTCCCATTTCCTTTGCCTCTGGGCCAGACCTTTATCACTACCTGTTGGAGCTACCAAAGAAGCAAGCTGGTCTCCTTGATTGCAATTAAAAACCTGATAAGTAGAATTCTGGGAAGATGGTGGCAGCAGAGTTTTTAGATCTCCCCAAATCTCCTTATATAAACAGACAGAGCAACTAGATAGAAAAAAAGAAAAAACCCATGGACAATTACAACAAAACTAGATGACAAGGTTTCCCCTGAACCTCAACCACCAACAGCCACAAGACCCACCTTGCACTGGTGTCTGTGTAGGAGGAAGCGGAAGGAAGTACCAGGGTAGTGTCAGCTAGAGCTGAGAGCAGGAAACCCCAGACAGCCCACAGGGATTCACTGGAAAGACAGGGGCCAATGTGGAAGCAGAAGCTAAAACTGGGAGGTGTTTTGCCCCTATACACACACATATGCAGATCTTATGCACTAGATTGTACATGGTGTAAGGGGGATAAGGAATTTCAGTCTGTGCATTTCTGATTCATGGAACATCCTATGACATAGGCACACGCACACACACACACTCACACTCTGTGTTTAACTGAACTGCAGGATTCTCTCACGAGGCTTAGAATCCGCCCTCCTTCAGTGTGATCTGATGATTCAGTTTTAACTGACACCGAGTCAGACTCAGAAACACACAGTCTTTGTCAGGATCACAGGGCAGCTCAAGTTGGCAGCCACAAGGTCAGAAACAAGTCTGGAAAGGTACTTTATTGAGTTTAGAGAAACACTGTGTAAACATGTCAAAGTCAACACCATCCAGAGTTTTAAAATAACTTTTCCCATAAAAGAGGGCCTTAAGGGCTCTCTTAAATCATCACCCCACAGACCATAAATACTTGAAAATCCAATTTGCAATGGGCAGAATCATAACAGAGGCCAGAGAAGTTTCAGTAATCTTCTGGCCAACCCTTATTTTAGAAACAAAGAGACTAAGGCTTAGATCAATAGGGACTTGTCCCACCAAAAGTAACCGGCAACTTCTTGGAAAGGAAAAAACACAGTTCGTATGGCTTCGGAGACAGTCGGGGGGGGGGGGGGGGGGGGACGGAAAGAAGCACAGATGTGCCTTTAATTTCCTTTTGTGAGAAAAAAAGGAAAGAAATGCATTTATCCCTCTAATCTCAGTAGCCAAACCAGTTTAAAGGCACACGTTGCTCAAAAGGAATAAAGCCATCAATCTGAGACTGACTTACCCAGTATCCTCCTAGCACGAGGAGCAGAGGGGGCAGAGGCCCTCTCTTCCTGAGGTTCTGCCTTTTCAGCACTGCTCTCCGCCCGCGCTCTGTCTTCCCCCGGGATCACATGGAAGTGTTCTATAAATGTGCATTGGCTTAAGGCTGGGAACACTGGCCTGGGAGGCGGCAGCGTGTGAGCAATCCGACCCAGGCCAGGCGGCAGCTTTCCAGAAGGCTCTGTAGCCCAGAGGGAGGACAAGGGGCAGGGAGCTTGCAGGTACGAGAGCCTGCCGCTCTCTGCTTTTCTCACTCGAAGATCGTTTGGGATCTCAATCCAGGCTCAAGAGCCTTGGGCTGCAACTTAATTTACTTGGGGCAATTCTGTATTTTAGGACCAGCCATTTTTCAAAACGCAACAGCCTTAAAAAAAAAAAAGAAAAAAAAACAGGAAAAGCTAGTGCATCTGGAAAACAGGGACAAGTTATCGTCAGCTTCTACCCACCTCATAAAATCAAGTTGTCCTTTTTGAGAATGTTGATATGCTCCCTTGAGAAAGGGAGTATGAGCAATTACTCTTAGGTCAATTCTAATTGGCAAAGCTACCTAAAAGTCCATCGGTACTGGGGCTGGCCCGGTGTCTGAGTGGTTAAGTTAGCGTGCTCCGCTGCAGGCGGTTCGAATCCTGGGCACGGACATGGCACTGCTCATCAAACCACGCTGAGGCAGCGTCCCACGTGCCACAACTAGAAGGACCCACAATGAAGAATATACAGCTATGTGACGGGGAGCTTTGGGGAGAAAAAGGAAAAATAAATAAAATCTTTAAAAAAAGAAAGTCCATCGGTACTTGACAAATTAAATGTGCAACCATACGGTAAAAAACTAGGCAACTGTTAGAAAGCACGTGGAGCTCTTTATGGACCAATACTGAAAACTCTCTAAGAAACACCATTGAATGAGAAAAAATTAAGGTTCAGAACAGTGTGTATGCTACTATTTGTTTAAAAAAAAAAAGGAGGGTATAAATGTCTGTGTGCACACTACATTATATTTACTACATAAACTCTATGCTCTGAAAAATCACACCATACCATATATAATATACTATATTGTAATATGTAAATTAATGACTCTTTCTGGAAGTTCACACAAGAAACTAGTGACAGTGGCTGCCTCCAGGGAGGGGAAGGGACAGGGAGGGGTGGAGAGTGAGGGACAGAGAAAGAGGAAGATTGCCTCCTCACGTATTTCCTTTTCTATTCCAGGAGTTTTACGTCATGCGAATAGTAATTTTTCAAAGAAAATTTAAAAGGTAATCTAGTTTACATTTGAAATATTTAATTTTCAAAATTACTATTCAGAGTGCTGAATTCAATGGATCATAACTCATTTTTTTCACATATTTACAAGTTTTGATTGGGTTGGGGAGGAGATTCCTTCAGAAGACAGAGTTTTGCAATCACCAAAATCCTGTAATATCAAAGGACCAAGGGTGAATTCTGAATGGGGGTCTGAAGGCTGGAGTTTTAGTCCTGACTCCTCTGCTTTCTAGCCATGACTTGGATCAATTGCCCAAACGCTTTCACCGGGTGTAACATGGGCCCACCCGCCACCTTCTGCACAGGCCCAGCGTGACCTAGACAAGACCACGTATATGAAAACCCCCTAAAAACAGAAAACCTTTATTCAGGAATAGAGCTGTTCAGAGTGATCACATTTTATAAGGTTTTCCTGAAGTTCTTGTGTAATTCAACCCCCAATAATTTGAGTCAAATTTTCCCATAAGAACAAGCACAAAAGTAAAGGGAACACGTTCAGAGAGAGGGCCTGTATCTCTGCCCACTGTGGCTTATTTTCCCCTTAGCGCTGTTTTTATGCTCTCAGCATCACTTCCATCTTGCACAGTGTTTTCCTCGAAATTAACATCCTGGCACACCATGGGGCACTATGTGGGCTTCCTGCGACGCTTTCTTTCACATCCGTCTGTTCCTAGTTTATTAACCCCGAAGCATTTTTTTTAGTCCTCATGTTAGTACTTAATGCTTGGGTGGAATTGCTTTGAGATGTAGAAACGCTTTTTAATCACACTAAAATCACAGGCCGAAGTTCCCATGCCTATAAACAGTGTGGTTCCCACAATCCTAAGAAAAACCGCAGGGAGCTGCTTAGGGCGGAAGTGGCGCCACCACGTGGCAATGGTGTCAGTTTGTCTCATTCATTTGTCCAGTCAGCTTTGAAGTGGTTCCTGGCCAAAACACAAATTAATTAATTACCAAAAGCAAAATGTTTTTGTAATTTGGGGAGACTTGGAAAATTTTTAAATTTTCTCATAAAGGGAGGTTTTACTAATATTTTTGTTTCATATTACTTATTTGCCAAATTCAAACTCACGTAAATGCAGCCTTGCTGAAAATTACTGGCATATGGCAGAGGACACAGAGAAAATAGAACATTTCCTAGAACTGCTGATTATTTAAAAGTTCTGAGAGGAAAACAAACTCAAAGTAATGTTTAGTATGACAGTAAACAGGTGGAATTATAAAAATAAAAAGATAATGTTTATGGTACATTATCTCCATATGCAGTGAAAAAGAAACTCTTTAATGAAACAAACAGAACACACAAATTTAACTCCTTTCCTTCGAGTTTTCATTAAGGCAATAGTAAAAAAATATATATATTTTTAAGTTTCTTGGGATGAAAATGAAGCAAACTGGGATGGCACATCAGCCAACAAAAGATTGCTCCATGGGGCCAGCCCGGTGGCACAGCAGTTAAGTTGGCACATTCTGCTTTGGCGACCTGGGGTTCCCCGGTTGGGATCCTGGGTGCGGACATGGCACTGCTTGGCAAGCCATGCCATGGCAGGCGTCCCACATATAAAGCAGAGGAAGATGGGCATGGCTGTTAGCTCAGGGCCAGTCTTCCTCAGCAAAAAGAGGAGGATTGGCAGATGTTAGCTCAGGGCTAATCTTCCTCAAAAAAAAAACAAAAGATTGCTCCATGTTTTTGGATAATGGGAAGTGGTTGGAGGACTGGTCAGGGAGGAATCAGGGCAGAGGGGCCTCACCCTAGAGTTGGGGAGAGAGTGGGCAGAGGGGGCTTCAGCCCTAACAAGACCAGTCTGCCCCACAGACCCAGGAGAGGCTCTGAAATACCAGGAACAATGGAGGGAGCAGAACTGGGCCTGAAAGTGGAAAATAGATGTAAGCAGAGCCTACCCACCTTGTCCCGCCTTCCCCAGCGCCTACCAAGCAGACAAAAGCAAAATCACAAACAAAAACCAACCCCGCCTTGTATTCTGAAAAAAACATTCAATAGAAGGTTGAAGGCAAGCATAATAAATTATCTCAAAAAAATGGAATTAAAGATTTTAAAAATGAAAAAAAGTATTAGAGGCTTAGAGAATCAATCCATGAGGCCCCACATCTGATCAACAGGAGATGCAAACACGGAACAAAAAAGCGGAAGGAAGAAATTGTCAAAGAGTAATTGAAGAATGTTTCCCACATTTGAAGAAGGGGAATCTCCAGATTGCAAGGGCCCAGCAGGTGCCTGGCACAGTAACATAAGAATGTCCCTCACGGTCCTGTGGGTTGGCTGAGCTCAGCTGGGTGGTTCTCATGTTGGGGGAGGGCTCTCGTGCAGTCAGACAAAAGCAGGACCAGGAGTCATCTAAAGGCTCAGTGGGGTTGGACATCCGAAACGCTCACACAGGCTCCAAGTCAGGGCTCATCTGTGGCCTGCACATGGCCTCTCCATGTGTCTTGAGCTTCCTGACAGCATGGCGGATGGGTTCCAAGAGTATATGTTCCAAGAGACAGGGAGTAGAATATGCCAATCTCTTAAGGCCTGGATCCAGAAACTGGCAGTGCCACGTCCACTGTACTCTATTGGTCAGAGGTGACGGAGCTCAGATTAATGCAGAGGAGATGTAGATCCCCCATTTCAGTGGGAGGAGTGTCAAAGAATTCATGGCCATCTTCAATTCACCACTGATCCTAAATGTTTCTAGAAACAAAACAAAATAGGTCACTTACAAAGTAATGAGAATCAGAACCAAACTCGTTTTCCAGTGCTCTCTCCCTCGTGTCCACACTGCAACTGCATGTGCCTTCCAGAAGTTTCTTGAATATGTCAGACTCATTTTATCCTCAAAGACCTTTCTTTGCTGTTGCCGCTGACTAGAACATGATTTCCCTGTATCTTCGCATGACTCATTGCTTCTCATGATTCAAGTCTCATCTCAAGTGTCGCCTCCTCAGAGAAGGTGTCCCTGCCCATCATATCTAAAATAACAGTCCCCAGTCAGCATTTGCGCCCTTGGCCTTATTTAAATTCTTCATAGCACTTATCACCACCAAGTCTGACTTCTTGTTTCGTTTTTGTTTGTTGTTTGTCTCCTCCATGAAGCAGGGACTTTGTCTTATTCAACATTCTATCTCTAGTGCCTGGAGTAGTACCTGGAATGTTTGTTGAGTGACTGTTGAATTAGAACCCATTTCAAGCAGACAATGGAACAATGCCTTTAAATTTCTGGTGAAACCAATATTTTCAACTCAAAATTCTATGTCCAGCCAAATCATCCACCACGTCGAAGGGCAGAATAATGACATTTTTCAGACTCATAAGATTTGTCTCATTTATTCCTTTTCTAAGAAAGTGCCTCAGCACAATCAGAGCATAAACTAAGGAAGGTTTTAAACATGGAATCCAGAAAGCAATGGACTCAACAGAGGAAAGCAGGAAAGGGAAGCCCCATGGTGACAACTGTGCAGCTAGACTGGAATTGCAGCTCATCCAAATTGAAGCGGGCAGACAGGGGCCCTGGGATGGAGATCTCCAGAAAAAAAGGAGCATTTCCATGGAAGAGGGGATTGAATGAAGAGGCTGGGAAACACTGATGATATATTTCTTCAAATAGTATAGTCAAAGCAATCAGAAACTATAGAGGGGGGGCCAGCTCCATGGCACAGTGGTTAAGTTCGGCACACTTCACATTGGCAGCCCAGGTTCACAGGTTCAGATCCCAGGTGTGGATCTATACTACTCATCAGCCATACTGTGGTAGTGACCCACGTACAAAATAGAGGAAGACTGGCACAGATGTTAGCTCAGGGTTAATCTTCCTCAGCAAAAGAAAAAAAAGAAGAAGAAGAAGAAGAAGAAGAAAGAAAAGAAAAGAAACTGTAGAGGAAAGCAAAAGTATAAGAAAGAGAATGTGATCAATAGTCATATTGATCACTAGCTCTGTATTAAACAATATTCACAGAAATCCAATAATAAAAACATTGCTCATTAATTTTTCATATTTGAGAATCAACCTATAGATGAAGCACAGATGGTTCACTTGTGGTTACAAAACAGCTTTGATGACTTTGTGGTGGACCCTGTGCTGCACTGTCCAGATCCTCCTCCAGGGAAAAAAGGACTTATTTATCCCCCAGCTGCTGGAAGTGCTGCCGGCTGACGGGCCTCAGCTGTCTGTCCCTTTGGGGGTGGCCTCAGCCGCAGAGAGATGTGTGGCGTGAAATTCACATTCTCCGCCTGCCCAGTCCTGCTTCCTTCCCTTCTGCGGTAGATCCCCTAACAGAACTCCTGCATGCCGATCCGTTTCATGGTCTGCTTCCCGGGGAGTCCAACCTGTGACAGTTGGTACAGGAAGTGAAGTGTCCCAAAAAACAGACAGTAGGATGGGGTTTTGGAGCTGGGTCACCTGTTACCTGGCTAACAATAAGGACACCATCACTAGGGGCTGGTGGCACACAGATGGTCCCTGGCACAAGACGGCAGTGCAATTGTTAAGATTTTTGTTGGTGGTGAGCTCAGATGGTACTTCCTGTGAAGGAAATGTACTAGCTGGCATGATATGTCAGGTGTTAGAGACATGAAAGAAATAGTGACTATAAGGCTATTGCCAAGCTTGATGAACAGCCTGAAAAAAGATAACAAATAGGTGAGAGCGATTCATCAGCAATGATAGCTAAGTGTGCAAGCCAGGGGGCGAGGCATGCAGTCAGCATGTCTGGAGATTGGTTGCAGACAGAAGGATTAGGCAAATAAGTAAATAAATTAACGATAATGGTAACCAGGTTTCTCACTGTTGAGAAGGGATTTATAAATATGGAAAGAGGGAAAGCTGGAAAAAAGACAGAAGTACTGGATTGGAATTAAAGGTATTGGTGTAAACTCATGTTTTAAATCTATTATCTATCTATCTATCTAGGCATAAATAAAGATATAAGATAAACACAGATGTATGTGTTTATTAGGCATAAGTATATATATATATATATACAACATACATATATTTCCTGGGTCTGTTTCCTGAGAGGGTCTAGAAGCAATGATACCCCAGCAGCAATGAGTATATTGGGCACCAGGTTTTGGTTTCTAAATACCACTCTCCTCTAAAAGAAACCAACTTGGTTGGAGCAATGACTGATTCCAGGGCTGAGGTCAGGGAAGCAGAAGATGAGTCTACACATCTTGCTGTGCCAGAAAAGTAAGGAAGTGCTCGAAGAATGAAAGGTGTGTGTTAAGAGGACAGAGCAGACACTTGGAAGGGGCTCCCAGTTGCCAAATCGGGGACAGTTTAAGCGTCAAAGTAAACAGTGATAGTAACAAATACAACCCAGATGATACTTATATGAATGAATAAGCGAGATGGGAAAGCTCTTTCTTGTAGCACGATGTCAATGAATAAATTTGTGAAGAATGATGGCAATAGAAAACACCATTTAGCAATTTTCATAGTGGTGGTTAATTCAGGTAGGAATCAATAACGAAGACTAAGGCTGGTGACTGACAATTTTAAAAAGTAGAAGATATTGGCGTAGTCCTGGATTGTGTCCCCACAATATACTCATCAACTACGAAGGGAAAAAGGATTCCTTTATGGTAGAGAAAGCTGACAGGCACCAGCATGACCAGGTGATCAAGATTCATATCATCACTTGGGCAGGTAGACCTCACGCGACCCTGCTATGAAGAACGGAGAAGACTGTCACTCCATTTCGGTGGTATTCCTGCCAAGGATGCTTGGCCTGGGTCTGGACATGAGGGAACATCAGACTGGAGATTGAGGGAGAACCTCCAGGATATGTTCTTGACAACTATCAAGATCATGAAGATGATGAAAGACTGAGGCACTGTTCCAGGTCGAAGGAGACAAAAGAGAAAGACAGCTCATGGCAACACGTAATCCTGGATGGAATATTGGACCAGAGATGTTGGGACATTGGGGGCTGGATGATAGTGTCAATTTCCTGATAGGGATTGTGGTTAAGGAGGAAAGAGTCCTTGTGTGTGTCTGGGACACACTGAGGAAAGATGGACATCACATCTGCAACTTGACCCCAAAAAAGAACAGTGATGAGTATCTATATCTGGGGGGGAGCCACAAATGAAACATTAACAATTGGGAATATGAGAGGTCTTTGCATTCTTCTTGAAACTTCTATAAGTTTGAAAATATTTCAAAATGAATTACTTTTAAAAATGGTGATACTTGTGCTCTCAGACTGCCTGACCAAATTGTATTAAAACTAAGTGGGGGGACCAGCCCCATGGCTTAATGGTTAAGTTCGGCATGCTCTGCATTGGCCACTCAGGTTTACAGGTTTGGATCCTGGGCGCAGACCTACACCACTTGTCAGCCATGCGTGGCAACGACCCACATATAAAATAGAGGAAGATTGGCATAGATGTTAGCTCAGAGCTAATCTTCCTCAAGCAAAAAAAAGATGAAGATTGGGAACAGATGTTAGCTCAGGGCAAATCTTCCTCAGCAAAAAACAAACAAACCCCCCCCCCCCCCAAAAAACCACCTAAGTGAGGTGAGGAATCAGGAATCAGGATTGGGACATGCACCCTAAAGGTCAATGGCTTCACTGGGCTGATGTAGCCACTTCTCAGACACCACCACCCTTCTCTTTCCAGTTCAGACTGGGGACAGGGCCTGTCCCACCATAGTTCTCAACTCTGTAGAAAGCAAGTATTTCAGGCTGGGTTGCAGTAACTCCTCTTGGATGAACAAGTGATTGTGACACAAGAATAGGGACCCCTTTGCACTCTTGAAAATGCCAAGGTCATTCATGATATCATGCTCTCATTCATGATAGCAGAAAGGTGGAAGCCATCCAGATGGATAATCAAAATACGGTCTAGCCATACAATGGCATATTAGCCAGAAAAAGGAATGAAGTCCTGATACACGCTACAGCACGGACACATCTTGAAAATGTCATGCTAAATGAAAAAAGACAGACAAAAAAGACCACATATTGTATGATTCCATTTAAATGAAATGTCCAGAAGAGGCAAATCTGTAGAAACAGAAACTGAGTTAGTGGCTCCAGGGGCTGGGGGAAGGAGTGAGGGATGGAGAGTGACTGCTAATAGGTAGGGGGCTCCTCCTGGGGTGATCAAAATGTTCTAAAATTGACTGTGGTGGTGGTTGCACAACACTGTGACTATGATAAAAACCATTGAATCGTATACTTTAAAGGTGTGAATTTTATGGTATGTGAATTATATCTCAATAGTAACAAAAAACAATCTCACTCTGGCCTTGAGAGGTGAGTCACATGTTTAAATTGTTCTGTGTCTCCCAGGTCTTGCCTTTAGATTGTGGTCCGTGGTCAGCAGCACTGGCATCCCCTGGGAGTTGGAGATGGCTGTTGGACGCCCCTTCCCAGAACTACTGAATCAGAATCAGCATTTTTAACAAATCCCAGGTGATTCAAATGCACGTGAAATTTTGAGAAGCACTGGTCTGGGGCATTATTGAGGCGATATAGCCCAGTGTTGGGGTGACAAATACGTAGCTGCTTTGATCACATTAACATTAATTCAGTGACATGAGAGAGATCAGAAAAAATGTTTTTTTAATTTGTTGCCTTTTTAAACTTCTTTGTTTAGAAATTCTCCTTAATCTTTAAAAAAAAAGAAAGAAAAGTATAATCAGGGAAAGGTTTGGAAGCTGGTGTGAAACACAGGGCTCAAGCATGTTACAAAATATCCCCAAGCTGACACCATATTTTGATTTTGGTTTTTCTGCGGGTTGGAAATGACTTCAGGTGCAGAACTTTTGCTGGCCGGCTGCGGTTTCTAAGTGCTGTTTACGAATACGACGGTTGCTTTCTCAGAAAAATAGGGAAATGCCTGTGGGGTGGAGAGGCTAGCCATCCTTTTCAGACCTTTAGACCCTTAAACCTTTAAATCCTTGAAAATATTTGCACTTTTTGATTAATAATTTGTACTTATTGTTTGACAGTGCAGGTTAAAAATTAATGAATTTCATATTAAATTTCTCTCCTGAAATGATAAAATTAACACATCACTGCAGCGGTACAGGTTTAACAATCCCTCGCTTTCTTGTCTCCCCATTCCCACCCAGGTGAGCGCTATTAAGAGTGCAAACACCTTTCTTGGGTTCTTATGTGAACAGAAGCAGCCCCTCAGCTCTCTGGCCCAACTGCAGCGAAGCAGGTGCATCCTTGGCTGTCCGCGCCTGGCGTGGGGTCGGGGGGAGAGCTGAAGAGCTGGGCGCCCTTCCTTCTCGCATTGTCCTGTGTCTTGCGCACCTTGACCCAGAGGCCTAGACAATAAAGGCAGGTATGTCCCAGTCCTGGGCTCAGCTTCTCAAAACTTTTCAGATCAGTGTCTAGACTTGGGGGAGAATCTTGGGAAAGAGAGAAGTCTCTGGATCTGGAAAGTTCTACCCCCTAGAACTTTGCATGGCTGTCTCCTCCTCGTTATTCAGTTCTTAAATGAAATGTCAGCTTTTCAGAGAGGGTTTCCCTGATCACTCCGGCTAAAGTAGCCCCCTGGACCCCTCACTGCCTAATTAGTCCTAACGACAATATGCTTTGTAATTTCATCATATTACCATCGTCTGAAATTTTTGATTTATTTCTTGCTTTTTTTTTTTTTTTTTTTGAGGAAGATTAGCCCTGAGCTAACATCTGCCGCCAATCCTTCTCTTTTTGGCTGAGGAAGACTGGCCCTGAGGTAACATCCGTGCCCGTCTTCCTCTACTTTATATGTGGGACGGCTGCTACAGCATGGCTTGCCAAGCAGTGCCATGTCCACACCCGGGATCCAAACCGGTGAACCCCGGACCACAGAATGTGCCCACTTAACCGCTGCACGACCAGGCAGGCCCCAAATACTTCTTGCTTATTGTCTCTCTCCTCGATAAGATTGCTGGCTGGCATCTGCCCATGACATCAGAGATCTTGTCTGTCTTGCTCACTCTGCAGAGCCTGGCATCTAATGGGCACAGAATGCATTTGAGCTGAACAGTCTGTGTGGCAGACCTGCGGATGCCCAGCCCTGCACCTGCTGGCCACCTCTGAGCTCACCTGCAGCAGCCAGGGACAGTTCTCCAATTGTCAACAGCTCCCCACCTGGAGTTCCTGGCATTTTCCCTTTTTATCAGTTTTAGCTCCCTCATGTTTTTGCAGAAAATTCCTTTATTTTCTGTGAGCCCAGCAAGGCCATACAAGTTATGGCGTATACAGGATCCGGTTGTCTAGGGGGAGCCTCTTCAGAGTGTCTAGTCTGATATCCTCGTGCGATTATTTTTCATCTTTCAACGAAGCGGTTCCCAAACATGGAGCATCAGGCTTGGGGTTCTGAGGCCCCAGCTGCCTCATCTGCTGCTCTCCTCGCCTTCACTCTACCCTGACTCCCACCTCGTCCTCCTTCCCATCTCAGCTTAATGACCTCGACTCCGCCATCTAGGTCTAAACGCTTGCCTAGTTCCTAATCCTGTCCTTCCCAGCACTTAATGTGGCAGGCGTGATATATTCATCTGCGATTTCATTTGCCTGATGTCTGACTCTCTCCAAAAACGGTAAGCTCCATGAGTGTGGAACCCTGTCTGTTGTCTTCGATACTGTATCTCCAGCATCTAGCATGCGGCTTAGCACATAGTGGGCACTCAATAGACATTTATTAATAAATGCCCAGAAAGGGGGCAGATTTTCATCACAGATTCATGTAATCACTAGCACAGCAGGGGCTACCAGAGAACTAGGGTGTTGAAAGTCTTTACTAACTTCTGACTTTTCCTGGAAGCTTGACAGAGTAGGAGAACCGAGACTTCCCTGAGAGGCATGTGGAATATTGAATTACACTGCCATGTTCGTGTTCTTGACACCAGCCACAATAAATGCATTGTTGATGCTCTAACTCAGCCGTGGCTGGACATACACAGCCAAGTCTAGAATTCCTAGCACCAAATCAGATCTGACCGGAAGCTGGCTGCCTTCCCTAGAGGGCATGTTGCCTGAACTATTATAAACTTTGTTTCCTACCTGGGAATTGACAGGTTTTCGCATTTGACTTGCAAGAGAGCTGGTAACCAGCTACAGCCTGGTGGAGAATTCGTGACACCAGGGGACCCATTTTCTCCCACTCTGCCCCACTTCCAGCTCTTCTCTCTCACTCTCCTCTCTGCCTGGTGTTCATTAGGTCCTGGTGACAGATATCCCCCTTCGGGTTACTCCTCACTTCACAGTTCTTCAGGGTCGTGTCGTGTTAATTAGGAGGTTAATCCAGAGGCTTCATCTCCCAGGAAAGGAGGACGGAGTCCACTCAGTCAGCTCTTCTCACCACACTGCTCTCTACTTCATCATCTTGCAACCCTCTTTGTTCCTAATTAATTGTGCATGACCACCTGTGATAATCAGTCTGCTGTTTGGGGTACAGTTCCTACTTTCTGAATGTATCTGGTTGCACAAGTTAGGATTCTTCATTTTTTGATACTAGAAAATCTAAACCAAGTTGGCTTAAGTAGGAAAGAAATGCATTATTCAGATGGTTTTGTCTACAAATAACAGAACATCCGATAAAAAGTGGTTTAAGCAAAGACATTTATTACCTCCCCAAACAAGATGTCCAGAGGAAGGGCAGTTGCAGTGTTGGTTCAGCAGCTTAGTTATGTCACCCAGGACTTAGGTTCTTGCTGCCTTGCAATGTTAATTTGTTAATTTGTTAACTTTTCCTCACATGGTCACAAGATGGCTGCCACATTTTGAGCAACACATGTGGGCATGACAATATTTGGCTAAAGAGGAGCATTTCCTCTTAGTGTCTATTTTTATTGTGGAGAAAACATTTCTGACAAGACCTTCAATGGACTTCTCCTTAGTCCCATTGCTCAAGATGAGGCCACATTCCACGCCACAGATAGAAGGGAATGTGGGAAGGAAGGTGAGTACCTGGCACTTTTTTGGCCTCTATGGTGGAAAGTGAGCTCTGACAGTACAGAAGAAGGGCTGGGGAAACAGACAATGTGTTTCCCAGGCTCCCTTACAGTTAGGTTGAGGCCACATGACCAGCTCTGGCCAACAGACTGTGAGCAGCAGTGACATGTGCCGCTTCCGGGTTGAGGCAGTTAAATCAATGCCCCAACCCGCACTGCCTACTTCTAGATGTCCAGTTACACAAGAAAAACGGCAACGATTTTGACTAAGGCACTGCAGTGAGGTTTCTATTATACCTGTGTCAGTGCAAATAACTCAGAACCAATCTATCAATCAAGATGGGGGTGATTTCATTATGATGGACACAGCACGTAGCAGGTCTATGGTCTCGAGCTGGGTGTCACAGGTGAGCACAGCAATCAATTCCTAGCCTAGAGAGAGATGCTCATCCTTAAGGAAATGCCAATGTGGGGGAAGCTGCACCTTTATCTTAAGGGCATTTGTTCTTATCTTTGGGACATAGCAAATGCTCAAAGCAGATATACAATGCATGCTCAATGGCCATGTCAGGTCCTTTTGGAAAAAACAAGGTTAGGCAAAATTAGTTTTACACGAAATGGCTTCCTCATATACTCTAATATATCCTATTGCTTGCCATTTATTTATCATTTTACCCCTTTTGATCTATAATCTTTCGATAGACAGCATCAACGATCAAAATATTGTCCCTGGGCACCAGGGTGGTTGCTGCCTGCCCAGGATCCATCATGTCCCTTGGTGCCAGGCTTTTATCTCATTTATTTTCTCAGTTGTCCACACTGGCGGAAATAATCAGATGCAGTGGACAAGCACAGAGGTGTATATATTAACAGAGCATTTCATAGTGTTTTTTAAAATTAATTTTAGGTTGTTACACAAACATTGTATATGTGCTTTTCTGTGACTCCTTATGTTTACATTGTTTATAATCATGGAATAAGTACAATAACAATAATTCAATATATTTGAAAAGATTAGTCTAAAATGAATTCTTAGGCATAGTCCCTATCAGAAAAGGACATTTGTCCAGGGTCATAAGATCAATCAACCATCTCAAGCTGCCAAGGAATCATTACTCTAGATTGCATGCCAGTCTTACAACACTGAGTAAAGAAAACAACAATTGGTTTGAATATTATGATTAGTACAAGAATTCCAAGAAGTAATAGAAATAGGAATTGCAATCCAGATGGGAAACAGGAATTGATACTAGAAGGGAGCCAACCAAACAAATCAAACTGGGTGTAGGATCGCTTAAGGCATTCACCTGTTTCTTCATGTACTTTAGCAGAGACAACTCAGTGGGAGACTCGTCAGGTATAGAAACACAGCATTCTGTTTGAATGATTGCACGTGTCCCACCTTGGGATGCAGTAAGAGTATCTAAGGCCATTCTGCTTTGAAGGACAGCCTTTCTCATTAAAGATATTACAGTATTTAATAAAGTTATCCCTTCTTGATTAACATTAACGGTTTGTTGAGTAAATTTAGTCAGAGTCTCTATATGTGATATGACATCTTCTAGCCCCAAGAAAGGGACAAATATAGCTGCTAGGTGATCATATCAGTGGAACACTGAACAAGCCCATCTGGCCTTAAGGAGAGGGAGACTGGCAACAGATGTTAGCTCTGGCCGAATCTTTCCCTGCACCCAAGGGAAGCCCAGAGTGCAGCTCCCTAGCCATCCAAGCAGCAGCCAAGGCCAGTGGTTTGTTTCTCATAACCACTGAGTTCCATTAGGAGTCACCCAATAAATGCCTGGTCTCGCAGACCAGTCTGTTCCAAGCTAATCACTTTCTTTAGGTATAATAGGTCTGATATGACTCGGGGGGTATCCAGCCTATCTTTCGAGTATAATCTGGTAGCTTTTGTTTGGAATGATTTCTTTATTTCCAACAGAAAGGTGCTGGTGTGTTTGAAGATCCATGGCTAGGAGTCAGCCAAACATATCCATCCCAAATTTGTGTGAAACCTTCCACAGTTCTTCCTGTAATATCTGGCTTCTTTTGTTCATTTGCAATTTGTTGGCATAATTGGATGGTTTGAGCAACAGAAAAAGAGTAGCGGCCAGCCTGGTGGTGCAGCAGTTAAGTGCGCACGTTCTGCTTCTCAGCAGCCCAGGGTTCGCCAGTTTGGATCCCGGGTGCAGACATGGCACTGTTTGGCAAAAGCCATGCTGTGGTAGGTGTCCCACGTATAAAGTAAAGGAAGATGAGCACGATGTTAGCTCAGGGCCAGCCTTCCTCAGCAAAAAGAGGAGGATTGGCAGTAGTTAGCTCAGGGCTAATCTTCCTCACCAAAAAAAAAAAAAAAAAAATAGGATCATAATTAGTAATATCAGATGAACCACAAACACTGGAACCAGATCTTTCCATCACAAGAAATTGCTTCAGAGCTTTCCAATCTATGCCTTGAGAGGGACAGACCCACCACAGCAACTCAGAAGCGCTAGAAAGTGGACATTGGTCAAATATCCAACAATTGGACTGATTTTTGTGTGTAGCAAAGGAATGTGCCCATTGCAGAGAAACATTGTCATCAGAGGCCCATTCGGATGTAGACTGGAAAAATAAACATAGTATTAGGAAAATCTTAAGTGACATTTTTTTTTGGTAATTAACAATAGTTTTTGTAATTAGGTTCCAATCTATCTTATAAAGTTGGGGAGTAAAGTATCGGGGTAGGAAAAGGGAAAGGCAACCTACAAATTGATTATTTTAGCAATTACATAAAGTTTAAACATTACAAGGGTTTAAATGAGGAGAAATCAGGTTAGGAGTACAGGCCTGGTCTAGAGTCTAGGGACAGCTATCTACAACAGATGTCATCTTCTTCTCATCCTGGTTTGGAGAGATTTGTCTCGGTCAGTCGAAGCTGTGTGTGAGAGCCTGGGGTTTGAAGCCCATTCAGGTGGAGGAGCCTTTTTTAAATGAGAAATGTGAATCCATGAATCTACCCCTTTTGATTTTGCAGCACATGGGTTGGTTAAAAGCACCTGATATGGTCTTTTCCAACGGGGCTGCAAAGAGTCCTTTATCTGGTGTCTTTTCCATGAAACAGCATCTCCAGGCTGTAATCCACGATCCTTAAGGTCTTCGTGTCCCGGGAGCTCACTGTGAAAAGAATCAGCTATCAATCTTTCATTTCTTTTAAGTGCCTCAACAAGACCTTGACAATAATGTAAAATGTCTCCTTTGAGTAAAGTTGGTTCATACATTCCTTCGTCAAATTACATAGGCCATCCAGGTATTATCTCGAAAGGAGACAGCCGATGCTTACCAAAGGGTGTAGATCTAAGATTGAGGAGCATCAGCAGAAGAGCTGTTGGCCATGAGAGACTAAATGCTTCTGAAAGCTTTGCCAATTGAGTTTTGATTGTGCTGTTAGTTCTTTCCACCAATCCTGAGGACTGGGGATGGTAAGTGCAGTGGAAATGCTGCATTATTGGCCAAATATTACAAATAGATTTAATTCTTTATCCAGGGAAATGAGTTTCCCCGGTCACTATGTAACTCAGTAGGAATCCCCCAAACAGGAATTATTCTTTCTAACAGTAATTTACCTACAGCTAAAGCTGTTGCTCTTCCGTAAGGAAAGGCCTCAATCCAATATGAGAACACACAGATCATTACCAACACGTATTTATATCCTTGAGATGGTGGCATTTGGACGAAGTCCAAAGGATCCCTTAGGAAGGGGAAAGTGGCCTTGTGATCCATGAAGTGGTTTCCCTGGATTATACTTTGGGCATAAAACAATGAGTATAGGCTTTATGGGCCACTGTGGTGGAAAGTTTCCAAAAGTACTCTTTTCCCCATAAGATCATCTTTTCACGTGCCCAGTGGGTTAATTGGTGTATATGCTGGAGCAGTGGTAATTGCGCTCCAATAGGTACTGTGGGTTTCTTATTGGACCTGAACCACATCTGTGAGGGGATGTCAAAAATTCCCCCTTTTGACTGCCATATCTGCTTCTCTTCTTCCATGGCGATTTCTTGAGCCTGTAGAAGGAAGTATAACTGGGTTAGCAGAGTTAATAGGAAGCAGCAGGCATTCTCGAGGCTGGGTGGGGCAAGCCTTCAAGGCTGCTTGTTTAGCAGCTGCATGAGCAATCCAGTTTCCTTTAGCTTCCAAAGTATCAGATATGGAATGCCCTGGTATTTTAATAATTGCTAGTTGTCTCAGTAGTTGTATAGAATTCAATAATTCTGCAACGTGTTTCCTATTCTTTATAGGCTGACCTGAAGAGGTTAAAAACCCTCGTCATTTCTGCAGCATTCCAAAGTCATGTGCTACCCCGAAAGTATAATGGCTGTCGGTGTAGATATTTGCTACCTGGTCTCTGGCCAATTGACAAGCTTGAGTTAAGGCAATTAACTCGGCTTGCTATGCTGATTTTATTTCTGGCAAATAAGAACTCTCAGTTATGTCTTCTGAGGATGTTACTGCATATCCAGCCCAATGACATCCTTGTTCATCCTTTAAGACCCATCTCTAAACCAAATTAGATCAACACTCTCGATGGGAGTTTCTTGCAAAGCATTCCCAGGAGTAAGTAGGTAATCAGTTAATAAAATGCAGTCGTGGGCATCCTCCTCCTGTGATGCTGGTAGTAAAGCTGCAGGTTAACATTATTACTTTGGGGGCCCGCGCTATGGTTTAGTTGGCGCGTTCCGCTCTGGCGACCCAGGGTTTTTCTGGTTCAGATCCTGGGCATGGACATGGCACTGCTCATCAAGCCATGCTGAGGCAGCGTGCCACGTGGCACAGCCAGAAGGATCTATAAGTAGAATATACAACTATGTACTGGGGGTCTTGGGGAGAAGAACAACAACAAAAAAAGACCATTGGCAACAGATGTTAGCTCAGGTGCCAATCTTTTAAAAAAAGATTATTACATAGGGCTATGGTAATATTAGGAGCAGAGAGCAACAGAACTTCACAGGAGGCTAGTTGGCTTGCAGAGTAATGCTGAGTGTGATGAGAATTTAGGAGAGATTCGACTGAGTGAGGAACGTAGATAGTTAAAGGAGACCCCATCACTGTTTCTTCAGTGGTCTTGCGGAAGAGGGCTACTGCTGAAACGGCTCTCATACAAGGCAGGAGCCCTTTTGCCACGGAGTCTAACTGCCGACTCTAATACCCTATAGGTCGATGTTGATCTCCATGCTTTTAAGTCAAGATACCTAAGGCATTTCCTTATCTTCGTGTATGAAAAGGGAAAATGGCAGGCTGTAATTAGGGTGCCCTAAGGCTGGTGCTCGAGCCAAAATAGACTTTCAGGTAGTTACTGCCTTCTCTCCTTCTGGGGTCCCTTCAATTAAATCAGGCTGGTCAGACTTTAGTCATGTAGATAAAAGCTGGGCAATAAGCGAAAAGTTAGGTACCTAGTTCTTGCAATATCCTGTTAGTCCCAGGAATCCCCTTAACTGTTTCTTTGTCTCAGGGAGAGAAAAAGCCAAGATTCCTTTCAGAATCAATCAACAGTCCATCCTTAGATATTAAGTGCCCTAGATACTTCACAATAGGCAGGCAAAATTGTAGTTTGTCCTTGGAACACTTCATGCCCCTTATATGTTAACTGTTGTAACAGATAAATTGTGTCCTTCTGAGAATGCAACTTAGTTTTTGAACTAAGAGTAAATCATTCGCATACTGAATTGAAGTGGACTCATTAGGGAACTCACCATTAGCTAAATCAGCCTTGAGTATCTGGGAAAAGTAAGTGGGGCTTTCAGTATAGCCCAGCGGCATAACCGTCCAGGTGTACGGGCGATCCTCCTAGGTGGAGGCAAAAAGATGTGGGCTATTCTTTTCTATGGGAATGCTAAAGAAGGCACTGCATAAATCAATGACTGAGAAATAGCAGCTGTTACTTGCAATGGCTGAGAGCAAACTGTGTGCATTTGGAACCACAGGGGGTCGGGGAATCACAATGTTATCTATAGCTCTCAGATCTTGAACAAATCTCCTGCCTTCTCCATTAGGCTTTTTTTACTGGCAAGATAGGTGTATTACAGGTTCTGGTAGAAGGAATTATAAGTCTCTTTTCAAGAAATTCCTGAATGATTGGCCTTATCCCATTCAATGCCTCTGGTTTAAGTGGATATTGCTGAATATTAGATAGACGCTTAGAGCTGTAAACAGTCACCTTAATAGGAGCGGCCAATTTAATTTTCCCAATATCTGAAGAGGATGATGACCATAATTCTCTAGGCGCTTGTAATAACAGGTCATCAGCCGCCGCTTCTTCTATTTGAGTCATTGATTTTGCAATCATCAACCTGTCAGTTAACGACATGTTGGTCAGCATCTTGATTTTCTAAATTCAGAAACATTTCAGCCTTTTGTGAAAAGGCAATATGGGCATTGCATGCTTCTAGAAGATCTCATCCAATCAAATGAATTGGAGCACATTTAACCAGGAGAAACACAAGTTTTTCTTTGATGGTTCCTAAATGAAAAATTATCAGTTCTGGTTTAAAAACTTGCATTGGAAAACTTGAAACCCCTACCATTTGAACTGTCTGTTTACTCCGAGGGAGAGGGCAATGAATAAGGGTGGGGGTGAGGACAGATAAGCTGGCCCCGTATCCATCAGGGCCTTTAAAGTTTCCCCTGCAAGAGTTACCTCAACTTCCCCTAAGGTATTAGTGAGGAGGAGGGGAAATGCCCTCTGGTAACCCTCGGGGCATCCCTATTCCTGTTCATTGTTGTCACACCCTAAGTCCCGTTTGAGTTTACGGCAATCTCATTTGACATGACCAGGCTTTTTGCAATAGTAACAGACGTGGTCATTTCGTTTCTGGTTGGATTTTAAAAGGGCGGCCTTTGCTGGGCCACTAAGCTGTTGTAGTTGTATTCTCATAACCTTAGTGACTTTCCCTTTTTGCTGCGGGGTTTAGATAGTTTATCCGCAACAGTGACAAGAGCACTGTGTGCATTAAGGTCCAATCCAGTTCATATCCCTTAACTAACTTTGCTAATTCCTCATCTAATCTGTCTAAGAAAATTGAATTTAAAATTGAATCATTTTGGTGATCCTAAAAACTTTCGGGAGCCATCCCAGAATGCTGTTTAAATGTTTTCTCAAGACTTTCAAAATAATCAAAGATAGATTCTTCGGATCTATGCTTACATTGGTGCACTTTAGCCCAGTATATTTTTCTGGAGAAAACTACAGGAATGGCTTTATATAAGTCTCGAGCAATATCTGTACACTCCTTAAGGTCATGAGGCTCCTGCTTATGGAAATCCTCCAGGGGATCTCTCCAATTTGCCTCTTTTATCCATTCCTTTCCTCTCAGACAGCAGCAAATGCACCCGCTGATATAAATCTGAATATCCTGGTGCATATGTTCTAACAATTAAATCAAATTCTCAAGCAAACCCTAAAGGATCCTGCACAGGCTCTAGGAAGTCCTTTGTCAAATTCTTAAGTTCATTTCTAGGCCAGGGACTATACACAAGAACAGGCTCGCCTCTCCCAGTAACAGATTTCTCCTTAAAGGTAGCCACTCTAACTTTAGGACTCTCAGCTTCTGCTCCCTGAGAGTTGCTCTTTGTTTCCTCTAGGGGCAGAGGAGGAGGAAGAGGTGGAGGAGGAGTAGGAGGAAGACTGGAGAGGTCCAGGTATGGAGGTTTGGAAAGGAAAGGATACACGGGTGCTGAGAGAGAAGAGGGAGATGAGCTCTGAGGTGCCAAAAGGGAAGCGGCAGAGGAGATGGAAGAGATAAGGGTGGGGCGGGGGGGAGGATGGCTTCTGACTTCTTACTCTCTTTAATTCAGACACAGTCTCTGCCAATTTAGTTAGTCTCCTGTAAAGAAGTCATTTTATCATTATTACTCTTTGAAGCCTCTAAATGCCAATCATAAGCTTCCCATTCTTTTGTTTTAGTCGTATAGCCAACTCTTCCAAATTGCGAGTGCAAATACAGTAGTTGCGAGAGGTCAAATGTTCCCCACTTTGGCCAATTAAGACAAGTTATCCTTAATCTTTCCCATTTTGTTAAAATTCTTGCAAACATTGTTTCTGTGTGTATTATACATGAAACCAGCTGGAGTCCCAGTCGGGGATTGTCCATTTGGGAGCTGGCTGGCTTTAGAAGGTGGTTTCCCAATTTCTTTTAGTTCGTTGTTGTTTTTAATAAAGTCCGAACAACTTCTAAGGGCAGTGTTGTGGGTCAGAAGTGTGCTGCTTGTGAGTGTTACTCCCTAAAGGAAGGTTGTAAACATTCTCTTGCATGCCTCGGTTTCTCCCACCAGCAGCCTAAAACTGCCACGGGGGCTCGGCGCTTGGGTGACCAACTCTCATGCTGATGCAGGCTCGGCGAGCCGAGGAGTTGAAAGAAAGATTTCTTGGACTCTCAACATCTGGCAGTAGTGCTCTTTTATTCAGAGAATTGCATGGAGTAGCATGGGGACAGGACCCATGGGTAGAGAAGAGCTACAGCATGGGGACAGGACCCATGGGCAGTGAAGAGCTGCAGGCATGGGGACAGGACCCACGGGCAGTAAGAGCTGCAGGCATGGGTTTAGGGTAGGGCTAAATTTAAGGCATAGGTATGTGAGTTATCTCTTTACAAGACAAAGGAAAGATTATGTAAAAAAGTCATTAAAATGATAGTGCAGGTGGGATCTGGTTATTGGGTGGTCCTATAACTTTAGACAAAAATCAGGTCAGGACGTCCTATGCTTCCTGGAGGATGATATAGATCATATGTAGGGGAGGACAACTTGGCTTCTCTCCCTGGGCAGCCTTGATCTTCATCAATATGAGCTTCCCCAACCGAGCCTTTAATTAAGTAACATGAATCATGGTGGAGTTCCCTGTGGGACTGCTGTATGTCGTAAGAGTCAACCCTCCAGCACTCCCACTAAGGTTCCCAGTCACCTGAGAACGCCTTTCGGCCGGGAGGAGTAATGTCCCTTTTTTTTGGAGCTGAACACGTTCAGTCTCTCATTTCTTTATCAAGCAGTTTTTCAGACTTTATAAACACAATTCTTTCCAATTTTAAAGCCAAATTAAAAGGACAACCAAGCCAGTTCATTCTAAGCTCCCCTGGCCTAGGAATTCCCTCTAGGTTTCTCTCCACCTAGGAAATGAATCAGTACCCTTCAAAGTCTCTAGTCTTAAGACCTTAAACAGTTCATTTAAACTCTTGGACCGTCAACTCAAGGAGCCTGGGTTTCAGAACTCACCAAGGTCACCTGAAGAATGCAGTGATCTGGGGGGTGCAATGGGCCCCTGTGGTATCAAGTGCCAGTTCAGTGTAGATTCCAGGTGGTCTCCGGTGAGTTACTCTGAAGTCCTGTCGCAACTACTCCAAGAAATGTCTAAGCAAATAATCCATAACTAATCTATAAACGAAAATTGGGGTGAGTTTATTATGAGCCAGACCTGAGGACCATACAGCCTGTGAGAGTCCTTCCACAAAGGACTGGAGCACTCCAAGGAAGTGGGGGTGTACAAAGTGGTTATAAGGGGCCGGCCTGGTGGCGCAGCAGTTAAGTTTGCATGTTCCGCTTCGGTAGCCTGGGGTTCGCTGGTCTGGATCCCGGGTGCGGACGTGGCACCACTTGGCAAAAGCCATGCTGTGGTAGGAGTTCCACATATAAAGTAGAGGAAGATGGGCATGGATGTTAGCTCAGGGCCAGTCTTCCTCAGCAAACAGAGGAGGATTGGCAGCAGATGTTAGCTCAGGGCTAATCTTCCTCAAAAAACAAACAAAAAACCAAAGTGGTTATATATCATTAAAGAGCATGTATCACATATGACTGAAATGTCCCTTTTACAGTAGTCACGAGATTGCTCTGTCGGCACAGCTATTGATGGACACGGCAGGTAGTAGGTCTGCTGTCTTGATGGACACAGCAGGTAGCAGGTCTGTGGTCTCTAGCTGGGTGGTCACACGTGAGCACAGCAATCAATTCCTAGCCTAGGGAGAGATGCTTATCCTTAAGGAAATGCCAATGTGGGGCAAGTTGCACCTTTATCTTCAGGGCATTTGTTCTTGTCTTTGGGACATAGCAAATGCGTAAAGTAGACATACAATGCATGCTCAATGGCCACATCAGGTCCTTTTAGAAAAAACGAGGTCAGGCCTAATTAAGTGTACACCAAATGGCTTCCCTATATATTCCAATATAACTTACTGCTTGCCATTTGTTTATCACTTGGCTGAACAGATGATGATACACCCATACCCACCATGCCGGTTATTCTCCTTTTGTCCTTGCCCTACCTCAAATCCATCTCTACCTTTCTTGGCCAGGTTCTGCTCAGAGATTGATCTATGGACTGTATCACACAGGTTCTCCGGCCCTCTGGCTTCCTGTTGGCCTCAGCCAGTGGGAGGTAAAAGCAGGGGAGGAGATGTTGGGAGACAGAGACCAGGGTATTTCACCCCCACTTCCTCTTTTGTTAGCACCTCCTCTTTTCCTGGCATGGCTGCGCCCCTCAAGGACCACAGCTCCTATCTGGCAGCACCTTCTCCATGGCTTCAGCTCTCATCAGGCTCTGGTAACACTGCTTCTTCCCTCCGACCCTTAAGGACCAGGAGTAGTAATGTCTTCTCACTGCTGCTCATCCTGAGTACCTGTGCCAGTTTCCCACGGCTGCTATAACAAATTATCACAAAGCTGGGCTCCAATTTATCTATTTTTTCTTAGGTTGCTTGTGCTTTTGGTGTCATATCTAAGAAACCATTACCTAATCCAAAGCCACAAGATTTATACCTAGATTTTCTTCTAAGAGTTTTATAGTATTAGCTCTTACATTTAAGTCTGACCCATTTTGCGTTAGTTTTGTATATACTGTGAGGGAGGGGTCCAACTTCATTCTTTTGCATGTGGATGTCCAATTGTCCCACTACCATTTGTAGCAAAGACTATTCTTTCCCCCATTGAATTGTCTTGGCACCTTTGTAGAAAATCAATTGACCATAGATGAATGGGTTTATTTCTGGACTTTTAATTTTATTCCGCTGATCTATATATCTATCCTTATGTCAGCAGTCTTGATTACTACAGCTTTGCAGTAAGTTTTGGATTTGAGAAGTGTGAGTCCTGCCAACTTTGTCCCTCTTTTTCAAGATGGTTTTGGCTATTCTGGATCCCTTGTATTTCCATATGAATTTTAAGGTGATTTTCATGTCTGTCCATCTGACTTTTAGGCTTAGCTTCACATCTCTTCTAGTGAGACCCTGGCAGGCGAAGGCAAGTGTCTGAGCCATTTTTGTGAGCTGCTGTGTTTTGTAAGGTGTATGGCTTATCAGTACACATCAAAAGCTTGTTGAACTGAATGTTGTCTGGAGCTTGGAACACATTTTCACCTAGAAGAATACTAAGTATTTGTTTCAGTTCCAATGCACTGAGCTGCAAGTGACAACTACACAACTATTAAACAGTGACAATTGGCTTACTTAACAAGGAGTCTGGAGGTAGGTAGTTGATTCAGCAATTCAGCCATGTCCATCCTTCCTCTCCACTGTCCCCAGCATTCTGGTCTTTCCTCATGCTTGTCACCTCATCAGCAGTAGATGGCTGCCACCATGTCAGGCACCACGTTGTCTCAAAGAAGGAATCAGAGTGGGGACAAAGGCTTTCTTTTCTAGTGGCTTTGTGTTTCATTCACATGGGAAGCCCCCTCATATCTCACTGACCAGAAGTGGATCACATGTGTATCCCTAGCCCAGTGTTTGGGGAAGGTGGACAAGATTACCATGACTCATATAGGCCAATCACCCTTCAGCCAATAAAGCAGGCACCAGAGTATATGTTTCCTGAAATCCAGGTAAGTAGGGGCGGGGTGATGTACCGGCCATTGGGCAGCAATGAATAGTGCTTACCTCAAGCTGGGTATGCATGAGGCACAAAATGGTATTTTTGTAGACTTGTGTAGAAAACTCAATTTATACTATTGTTCCTTTGAGAAAATAAAATGTGTCCTCAGCACCAGAGAACTTTTGAGAAAAAACATTTGCAATACCATCCAAAATACATGGAATAAAATTCATACATTTATCTTTAAAACTATACTGGATAGGGGCTGGCCCCGTGGTCGAGTGGTTAAGTTCACGCGCTCCGCTGCAGGCGGCCCAGTGTTTCGTTGGTTCGAATCCTGGGCGCGGACATGGCACTGCTCATCAAACCACGCTGAGGCAGCGTCCCATATGCCACAACTAGAAGGACCCACAACGAAGAATATACAACTATGTACTGGGGGGCTTTGGGGAGAAAAAGGAAAAAATAAAATCTTAAAAAAAAAAAAACTATACTGGATACAATTTCATCTTTCTTGCATCCTTTCGAAGGTATTTTACCATTTTTTAGTTTGAGAACCGGTAAAATGCCACGGTGTAGATAGAACAGATGGTTAACAGAGAGTTCATTAGGAGAAAGTCAAGGAACCTTGTTGATTTTTGTTTGTCCTCTGTCCTCACCAAGAGTGGGATTGCCAGATGCGCATAAACCCCATTTGATCCCCCAATGATGGCTCAGGGAAACTAAGGCCGCAGATGGTGAGTGGCAGAACCACATCTCTCGTCTCCAAGTCCAGGGCTCGTCCTGCTCAATCAACCGCCCGAGCCTCTATCAAAAAACGCACTGCGTGCCCATGACGTTGCCAGCCCGTGATTGTGTGCTGGGGAACCAGAGACCCCGGGAAGGGGAAGGACCCCGGGGGACCAGACAACCAAGATTCTAACCCCTGTATAGTGTGAGTAGGGGGATCTTACTCCTGTCTACCAGCAGTCAGGGCCCCGCGGGGTCTCCCGTGCCGGCCCGCTCCGCCGCCCCGCCGCCGGCCTCCCGCCACAGGCGTCGCTGTGCGCTCGCGCGGCCCGGAGCCGCGTTCCGCGGGGAGCAGGCGCTCGCGCCGAGCAGGGCTTTCAGTTTCTGGCGCGAACTTCCGCCGTTCCGAAGTTGCGCGGCGAATTGGCGCGATGTCGGGGGACAGCAACGGCCGTCGGTCCGAGGGCGGGGGCCGGGGCCGGGGCCGCGACCCGCACCGGGATCGCACGCGCTCCCGCTCTCGCTCGCGGTCCCCGCTGTCGCCCGTGTCCCGCCGCGGCGCCGCGCCCGAGCGCAGGGAGGCCCCGAGCTTGGAGGACGCAGAGCCGTCGGATTCCGGGGACGAGCTGGTGGACCCCGCGAGCTTGGAGGCGGAGACCGACCACGGCCTGTGCCGCCAGATCCGCCATCAGTACCGGGCGCTCATCAACTCGGTCCAACGTAAGGCGGGGCGCGGGGGCGGCGCGGGCCGGGCGGCGGGGCGGGGGCCGGGCGCAGGCCCCGCGCGGCCGG